>NW_005369442.1:4547157-4562684 GCF_000412655.1 Myotis brandtii | reverse complement strand
AAGATTCATGCAATAGGCCTTCTTTCCCCTGGCTGCCAGCACCAGTTTTTCTCTGGCACCCAGGACCCAGACCTTCACTCTGGTGACTGCCTTCCATCTTCGCTCTGGACACAGTCTTCCTGCAGCTGGAGCCTTCAGTCTTTGCTCCTCGCTCTGGTGGGAGTCTTCAGTCTCCGGCCAGAGCTGCTCCTGTAGCTCCTTTCGCCCCCCACCTTCCCCCTCATACCTTGATCTCTGCTTCCTCTGCAGACCTCACCTACTGGCTCCTGGGTCCTGGGGTGCCACCTGGCCTGCGGCCTGGTTTTCCAATCACAATCAGGATCACAGGACACAGGCATAGTGACTCCTGGTTCCCGGGGAGTCACCTTGCCTGCGGCCTGGCTTTTCGGTGGCTCCTAGGGTCGCACACAGGACCTGGATGGCGGTTCCTGGTGTCCTGCCCTGCCTGCATTATGCAAATTAGCCTCTATCTTTGTTGGCTGTTAATTTGCATATCGTGCTGATTAGCCAATGGGAGGCGTAGCGAAGGTACAGTCAATTACCATGTTTGTCTATAATTAGATAGGATATCTTTCCATTTGTCTTCTAAAATGGGAAACTCCAATTTGCTTACATTTAATCTTTTATTTTGGAAAAAAAACACCCTGAAAGTAGGTAGTTATTATGCATAAGACACAATTTCTTTTTTTTTCTTAATATATTTCTTTATTGATTTCAGAGAGGAAGGGAGAAGGAGAGAGAGATAGAAACATCAATGATGAGAGAGAATCATTGATTGGCTGTCTTCTGCACACCTCCCTCTGGGGATTAAGCCCGCAACCCAGGCATGTGCCTTTGGCCAAAATCGAACCTGGAACCCTTCAGTGTGCAGGCTGACGCTCTATCCACTGAGTCAAGCCGGCTAGGGCAAGACACAATTTCTTTAACTTATTTTTCCATTCTTACCTGACTTAGTGCTCTGTGTTTCAACATTAAGTACCATAGAATGTGACTTATACTTCTTTATTTTTAAAAGGCATAAATATTATTGTCAATATGGTCTTGAAAAATAATTTTAGTTTCCTTTCATTGGACAAAGCCTGACTATTGATTATCAAGAATTGTGTGTGTATGTATGTGTATGTTTCCATATATATAATATACATATATTATACATGTATTTAAGTCAGAAACAAACACTCAGTACTACAAACTAATTAAACAATGTTTTCAACAACAGCAAAATCAGAGCTGATTACCAAATATCTCTAGAGGCACAGTGAATCCTGCATACACATTGTGGGAAACAAGGTCATTGTTTGCAATTGCTTATTCTACAGGCACTAATGATTATTTGATACAATATTCAGCTTCAATCCTCAGACTAGAAACGGGTTACAACAAACAAAACACGGTTGGCAACACTTTTACCAAAGTCTGAGAGTTCAATTAAATTTGTGCTTTTCAAACTTGCAAGTCTATTTTTATAGTTGAGCAGACAGTAGTATTTGCACAGAATCAATTTAATGTATTTGCAAAGCAATGTTAATGACCAGTTTCTACAAGAACAAACAGCTCTTTTAAAAACACAATCCAACACCAGTGACTTTATAACAGAATTACTGAAATGACTTTTGGTGTTATTTTAACTCCCATGTTGTAATGGATTCAAGTGTTTTTGTTTTGTTTTTCACTGCAAGCACAGTTCAACATTTTGTAAACATGCTATTTTCATGAGCAAATAGGAGACTGGATTAATACAAAATGACTTCTTATGAAAAAATGTAATAATAGGAAACTTTATAATTCCTTAAAGAATTTCAAAATATAATATTTGTTATTGTTAACGCCTAAATTCTATATGCTACTTTAAGTGTAATATATTATTATATAGTAAATAGAATTTATTCTCATAATTAAAATAGATGAGAATAAGAAGAAATCCAGAGTTTAAATTTTATTTTATTAAAATAAAATTTTTAAAGCAGTTACAGGTCACAGAAAAATTGAAGGAAAGGTAAAGCTTTCCCATATCTCCCTTCCTCTGCTCATATATCAACATCACTCACCAGAATGACACATTTGCTACTAAGGATAAACCTACATTTACGCATCGTAGTCACACAAAGTCCATATATAATTTGCTTTAGGATTCACTTTTGATGTTTAGAAAAACGTATAATGACATGTATTAATCATTAAAGTATCATACATACAGACTATTTCCATTGCCCTATAAATCTTCAGTGCTTTGCCTATTTTGTTCTTCCATATCCCAACCCTTGACGACGATCCCTGATCTTTTTATTGTCTCCAAGATTTGGAATTTTCCAAAATTTCATATATCTGGAATCATACAGTGTGAACCCTTTTCAGATTGGCTTCTTTCACTTAGTGATATGTAGTTAGGATCCTCCTGTAATATCCTGCAGCCTGGATATACCACATTCACCTACTAAAGGACACCTGGGTTGCTTCTAAGTTTCGGCAGTTATGAATAAAGCTGCTATAAATACCCATGCTCAGGTTTTTGTGTGGACATGAATTTTCAATAACACATGCTTTGAAACAAATTTGACAAAATAATTTATTATCAGCAAAATGAATAATCGTTTTCATCACTATTTAATTTCTATAATTGTCTTGAAGTTGTGTCAGGGACACTGGAAGGGCAAAGGGAAAATGTGAGGAAATGCAGATCTGATAAAATCATCGCTTCTTACAGAATATAGGAAACAACTTGCTTCTTTCAAAGAATAGGTAACATCCTAGAAGTCTTTTTATCATTAATGTGAGCTAGTCATTTTCTATTAACCGAATTGTATTTGTTCTCCTTTCAATTTTCCAAGCCTCTGAAGGTATATATGACAGGTATACATGGTTATCATGTTGATAACAACAAAAAGAAGATGAGCTTGATTCTTCAGAAGACCAATATAACTTTAGTATTAGTTTTCTCTGCTGTACCAATAACCCATACTTGGCAACTTCAAGCAACACACATGTGTTATTTGACACTTTCTGAGGGTCTGAAGCCAGGCACAGATTAGCTGGGGGTTTTTTTTTTCTGCTTATTGTTTCACAAGTCTACAGAGCATCAGCCAAAGCTGGGTTCTGATCTAGAGGCTCGACTAGGGATCCAACAATTACATGTTTAGGTGTATATATACCCAAAGAAAATGAAAAATGAAAAAAGGATATTGAAGATATTTATGTACTCCTATGTTCATTACAGCATTACTCACAATAACCAAGATTTGTAAACAACTTCAGTGCCCATCAACAGATGAATGAATAAAGAAGATGTGGCACATATATACGTGTATAATGGAATATTATTTAGCATGAGAAGGAAGGAAATCTTACAATTTGTGACAACATGGATGGACCTTGAAGATGTTATGCTAAATGAGATAAGTCAGACAGAGACTGTGTTGATGGCTTCCATGACTCAAAAGTGGCTACAAAAGAGAGCAAGGGATACATGGTTTAAACAATTGAAAATCCTGTTCTGATTATTATGAATCTCTAAAATGTGTATGTTTGGTTGGTCATTTATTATACTTATTGTTGTTATTCTCTTTCTCCATGGCGCTGAACATACACTCTTACCTCTGTTTTCACTTCTCCCATGTATCAGAGAAGATAAACTCAGTGACAGATCCACAATTCCAATAGCACTTCACTATCCTAAAACTTAAGATTACTCAAAGTGGGATTGGTCTATAGTGCAAATTTTCACTATAAATGTTTTCAATAAAAATATCAAGGTGACTCTTGATTATTTCTCCAATCACTTTTAAAAACCTGAATTTTATAATGTGAAATATATGTTTGTGGTATTTGGTGCAATATACAAAGTTTACAACTGCTGCATCATTTAATTTGACTTTTAATACACGTTTATGTTTCTGATGAAAAATTTTAGAACATTCAAAAGAGTCTATGTCTTAAGTCTATATGTTTTAAGTTTCTCTAAGTATCAGTTTTCAGAAGCAATGTATATTCCATAAAGAAAATTGCCTTTTAAGTTTTAAAAATTGTTGTCAATATTTAAATTCATCTAAGACTATAAGAAAAAGAGTTTTATAAGAGATACATTTCTCTTAAAATTTTTACTAAGAACATTATTATTTTTTGTATGTTTTCTTTTCCTCAATGGGAAAATAAAAAGGTGTTGATTACCCATTTGTATAATTTTTTCATTGAGGGGGAACAAAGTTAAGCACTTTAAAACTCATTAAATAATTAACAGTTTCAACAACAGTAAAATCAAAGCTAATTACCAATATTTTGTTCAGTGAATCTCAAAACCTTACTCTGGGAATCAAGGTCATTGTTAACATCTGCTTATTCCACAGGCACAAATTATTATTTAGTGTAGCATTCAGCTCTGCCCTCAGACTAGAACCTGATGACAAAAGACAATGAGAGAATAGTTTTTTTTCAATATATTGTGATTGTATCAACACACACTTAAGCACTCTGATACTTTAAAATGGAGATATTTGTTAGTTTTACTTGCTTTATTTTCTATAACCTCAAAAAATGGTTTTAAGTTATAGTGCTTCTATAACTTATCAGAAATTCTGCTTTGGTTCATAAGTCAGATAATCTGAAAAGGGATTCTCTGAAGGGAAAGTTCTGATTTTATGAGATTATTTTCTCTAATATTTTTATGAGGACAATTAGCCTTAAAATAATTATTTCTGGTTGAAATTGTAGATATCTAAGAATAGCAACTGTGTCTTTCTCTTTATGAAAGCTCACTATAAAATAGCTGTTTTTACTTAGAAAAATAAAAGAGGATTGTTGTTGTATAGGCCCATCTTATAAAACATAACAGAAGGATAAAAAGAAATAAGATATAAACAATTATATACCTCAGATAACACTGTACCATTAGTAAGAAGAAATTAAGACATAGAGTTCTTATAATCTGGCAGGGTTGGGGGTTGAAAGTCACCTCCATATCCAACCACTGATTCACTTTGAGGTTGGCCCAGACAAAGCATTGCTTCCTTCCTTAACACTTGGACTTCATTAAGTTCCCTCTTAGATGACACTCCTTTAGTTGAGTCCTTCATTCACTATTTAAATCACATGGTTTTAGTCCCAGTAAATGACAAGGTAAATATCACCATACAAGTTAATTGTTTTGAAGAATTTTGCTAATACACTTGAGACCGATGCCATTGTAATAACCTGACTATTATCTAACAGGGCAGGAGGAAAAGGAAGACTAGATATAGGATTGCCATTTATATAACTTTGTCAAAAACCTGCATTTAACATTCTCCAAGTCTATTCCCCACTGATCAGTGGGGGAAGGGCCTGGACAGAGGCAGGTTAGAGGCACGATCCGTAAGGTCTGAGTGAAGTGGAAAGGTGTCTACCTGTCCCCCTGTCAATCACACTTGAAAGCCAGTCAGTGGCCAGAATGGCTGTGGCCACTGCAAGCAGGAGAAACCTGAATATTTAAAACTTCCAAACAGAAGAAGCTCTTTCCTTCTCTCTTCCTCTTCGCACGCTCTGGGCTCCTGGCTCTCCTGTGGCCGGGACTGCTCTCCCCTGTGCCCACATGGCACAGGGTCGTGTTGGACTCCACACATAGACGAACAGACTTTGATTAGCTTAGATCCTAACTTCACCAGACTGCAACATGGAACGGAATCTCTGGACACCGGCCTTGTTTCTGGCTCTGCTGCAACCCAAGCTGCACCTTTTCCAGGACTGGCTTAAGGGGCAGGGGACTTTGGAACCTGAGCAGTGTAAGTCCACACAGATAAGACCTCCTTCCACATCACATCCTCTCGTGGGGGCTTCTGAAAATTCTGATTTCAGCAGGATCCCACGAAAGTCAACCTCACTCTCACAAGCAATAAGGGAGTTTAATTCTCTGGTAACAAAACCACATGAAAGGAATATATCAATAGGACATTTAGTCATCCCTCATATTCTACATTTGCAAAGTCCTAGGGACTCCACCTTCCACCCAAAACTAGGAAGTTTCTCTTTACTTCATACGTTTCAAGGGGATATAACATTGTTTCCAGCTCATAAAAACTAGCACATAGTGCTAACTACTGGGGATGAGAAGATAACAATGAGATTAAAATTCGCGCGCGCGTGTGTGTGTGTGTGTGTGTGTGTACGCACACTCAAGGAAGAATTTCAAAGAAGTGCCATATTACAGTCAAAATCTGTATTAGAGGTGATTGAGCATAAATGTGAAGCTGTAGAAAATTGACATGGTAGACAATCTAGAAATACTTACAAAGTAAAAGAATAAAAAAGGCAGTTGTAAGATATTACATAGCTCATGATTCCATTTATATGACATGATCAGAAAAGGCAAAGCTATGGAAACAGAAAGTGAACTAGTGGTGTTCTGGAGCCAGGAGTTGGGAGAATATGGGTTAGCAGTAAGTGGAATCTCAAATAGGTAATGAAAATCTTCGATAGCTGATTAATTTTAAGGATTACAAAACTTCATAAATTTATTAAGTATCAATGAACTGTATACTTGAAATGTGTTAACTATAGGACATGTAAAGCATATCTCAAAAAAGTGATTTCAAAAGAAGAAATGAAGTTGATAAGTAAA
Organism: Myotis brandtii; assembly: GCF_000412655.1. Classification (NCBI taxonomy): domain Eukaryota; kingdom Metazoa; phylum Chordata; class Mammalia; order Chiroptera; family Vespertilionidae; genus Myotis; species Myotis brandtii. The sequence continues at coordinate 4,556,098 of NW_005369442.1, read as the reverse complement.
TGAAGATAACAGAAGTATGAAAAAGAGAATGTTGATCTTTATTCAGATAACTTTTATCCCATAAAAGGGTCTAAAAAGTAACAAACAATTAATGCAATAATAAAAGAAAACTGAGCTGAAGGTAAACTTGTGAATGCAAATTGAAGGGCTCACTGAATACCTGAGAAATACATTATAAATATCTGAATAAAAAAGAAAAGAATAAAGGCCTGTTGATATGCAGACAGAAAACAGAAGTTAACTTCAAGGCATGAAAAACAAGGATGGACCAAAATTGGGTTTAATTTTTTTTCCTGTATTAAGAAAACAATGGGTCTGTGTTTTCAGAATTTTGAAAGAATGATTTATTATTCAGAAATACTATGTTGAATAATTTCATATGTGAAAGCCTTAGTCCCATTAAATAAACAAAGCTTCAGAAAATAACTATACATGTATATATTTTTTAGAAATACTAAACTTATTCTAGTTCACCAGAGATAAACAAATATTAAAATTCATGAATTGGGAATAATTTTAAGGGAAATTAATTAGTCTTCTGTTAATTAGTCTTCCGTTAATTAGTTTAGAACCAGAACTCAGGAGTTATTGGTTAGATAGATTCTATCACACAAAGATGAAGATTTGTTCTCTACTGTTTCCCTTGACATTCCTTCTTATGTAGTTATTTATTTTTAGTTTCTAGGAATTTATTTTAATGATTTATTTATTTTAGAGTTTTATCCTATTGCTTAATTAAATATTTTGCTATGCTTCATTAACACTTAGAAAAACAATAATCACTGTACTTTTCTAAATTACAAAAAGCAAATTATTTTTGTAATAGCCCATGAAAGAAGAATCACTAAACAAAATAGTTTTTAATCTCTCTCAGCATAAATGTTGCATTAAAATGATTTTTTTTGTCATGAAAAGAACTTATATCACCATTTCTTGGACCTTTTAATGATATAAACTTACTTTTTAAAAACTAGGTTAGAAAGACCAATAAACTTACCATAGATTAATATTACTTATCTTCAAGCTATTTCTGGTATAAATTTTAGTCTCATAACAATAGTTATTTTGATATTATTGTTTTATTTTGTATTATGAACTTAATTTCGGTAAAATATTCATAAAAATGTCTGTAAGAAAGTACATTAAATTGTTACAATTAATTATGTTTACATGTTAGACTTATAGGCATCAAAATATAATATTATTTTCACTATCTCAAATTGTTTATAATCAAGTTGTCCAACTTAACAGACAAAAATAAAGTATATTGATTTAAATTTGTATTACCAAAAAAAGAATAACATTTTATTATAAATATGTGCCAAATATTTAAAAGATTATTTTTACATGATTGTTAAGTTTTAATTTCAGATAACAAATAATGTTCAGGGGATTTCCTAAGTAATATTTGAGATATACTTATAAGAATAAAAATATCCGTTGCTTATTTCAAATGTAAATTTAACTCAATGTTCTTTATTTATCTGATAATTCTATCAATGATGAGAAAATGTGGTTTTTACTTAGAAAAATACTATTTAATATAATATGCTCAGCTTATTGGATATGGAAAAAAATGCATGAATATGTATAGACATTTCTCCCTAATGTTCCATGTTATAGATTATGCGCATGTTATCTATTCTATAAAGAAATCTTTAGAAATAAGTACTATAAAAAGGTTTCTAAGAAAATTAGAATATTTAGAAACACATTGAACCACAAGTGAATGGTAGATAGCTAGAAACAAACCCACAGTTAGTGGGAAAGTAGCAACAATTTCCTTCCTATTATTTCTTTCTAAATCTTTCAATCTGGCCTTCAAATAAGTGAAAGTTTTCAGTTTGGATAAACAATTCCAGTAATAATTATAAGAAAACCAAAATTTATTATCATATAGTCATATTATAGATGACTTAGAAAGATTTTTTTTAAATATGTATATACTAGAGGCCCAATGCATGAAGATTCATGCAAGAATAGGCCTTCCTTGCCCTGGCTGCTGACACTGGTTTCCCTCTGGCACCCAGGACCCGGGCCTTCGCTCTGGGCGCCACCTCCTGCCTTCGCTCCGGGCTGGCCGCTGCCATCTTTGTTGTGTTAATTTGCATATTCTCTCCTTATTGGCTGTGGGCACCACCATCTTTGTTGCTAAGTGATGGTCAATTTGCATATTCCATCTTTATTATGTAGGATATTGATTTCAGAGAGGAAGGAGGAGGGAGAGAGAGAGAAAAACACCATTTATAAGAGAGAATCATTGATTGGCTGCCTCCTGGATGCCTCCTACTGGGGATCAAGCCTGCAACCCGGGCATGTGCCCTAACTGGGGATCATAGTTCATAGGTCGACGCCTAATAACTAAGCCACACAGGCTGGGCTAGAAAGATATTCTTATCATTAACACACACTAAAATACACACATGTAGATATGGTTCCCCAAACTTTCTTATGATATAGCTTAAAATTTGATTTGTATGTATTTTCACTCTAGAAAGTGTAGATATGTAGGCAGTGATAGAAACCACATTTCTCCTTTTCTTTGCCTGACTTAATAGATGGATTATGAATGTCTGACTGGAAAACCAGGGAGCAATGGAATTTCTGAGCATCACAGGTATATGGGCTAGTTTCCTGGGCAGGGGCGGGGAAGACTAGCAATCACAATACAACTAAAAAAAATTTATAGGGGAACTGCTGTTAAGAACTCCATTAAATCTTGACAGTGGCTGCTGTGCCAAGGAGATTCAAATTTGTGTGCTCAAAGGACTTTCTTCTTTTTAAGTAAACCAGGGATCTTCTGATTATTTCACTCCAACAACCATAGAATGCAATGGCTCGAATCTACCAGCATCTCCACCAAAGTGAAAGCTACATACACTGGCGTAACAATGCTACAAATGCAAAGAAAACTCAATGACAAAATGAAATAAAGACTACACCAAATCTCCAGAATTATGAAGTAATTCACTTATAGTACAATACTTTTAATAAAAATGGGTTATAGCCCAGTTGGTGTGGAACAGTGGTTGAGCATTGACCTATGAACCAGGAGGTCAGAATTTGAGTTGTGGTCAGAGCACACACCTGGGTTGCGGGCTCAATCCCCAGTAGAAAGCATGCAGGAGGCAGCAGATCAGTGATTCTCATCATTGATGTTTCTATCTCTCCCTTTCCCTTCATCTCTGAAGTCAATAAAAATATACTTTAAAAGAATAAAATAAATAAAAATGGGGAATTTCCAATTGATAAATACAGCTGTAGTCCATTTTAGAAGTAATTATCTACTAGAAATAAAGTCTTTTGTTTTATTAAAAAGATTAGATAAATTAACATACATTCATAAGCATGAGGTAAAAGAAAACAATTTTCTCTTTTTATTGCCAAGTTGTTTTAAATTTTATAATTAAGAATACTTTATAACATAATTCAGATAATAAAATATATCTAATTTCCAACTCGGAAGGAAGGGATAGAAGAAATAACCCATAAAACAGGGTAGTTAAAGTATATGTGGTTAGATAATTTAATTTTAGTTACATGTTTTAAAAAATGAAAAGTTGAACTAAGATACAAGTTTGTCAACAGTGTACAGTTCCAAAATATTATTGTCAAACACTTGTTTTATTGTCAAGTGTTTTTCTTTTTTTCTTTTTTTAAAAATATATTTTATTGATTTTTTTACAGAGAGGAAGGGAGAGGGATAGTTAGAAACATCAATGAGAGAGAAACATCGATCAGCTGCCTCCTGAACACCCCCTACTGGGTAGGTGCCCGCAACCAAGGTACATGCCCTTGACTGGAATCGAACCTGGGACCCTTCAGTCCCCAGGCCGAAGCTCTATCCACCGAGCCAAACCGGTTAGAGCTCAAGTGTTTTTCTTAAATAGGATCTTGAAACAGCCTTTTCCCCCTGTTTTTATTAAATGAGACTGCATATTCATTCTCTTCTGCATTTGCAAAGGAAAATATCAGAAATAATTATATTTATTGTAAGGTTTAAACTGTATTGCTTCCCCCTATTGACTCATACACATAAATGACATATTGTCCTCCATTATAAAAAATATGAAACAACAATTTTACATGAAGGAGAGTTTATTAAATTTTTACCAGGAAAAGTCATGCCAGAGAAGACCTATATATGAAAACTAAATGTGAATAAGACCATTTTTACCTTCCAACATTTTCATGGGTGATCTTAATTGTAAACAAAGAAGGAAAGATCACCTAATGTGAGAAGGCACTTGCCAAAAACAAAAACAAAAAATAAACCTTTGCTATGAAACAAGGAGTTATTCCTCATAAGGCAAACTCCCTTGTTTGTATAAATCTAGGAACAACATTGTGTGCAATACTGATATAAAAATTACTGCTGAAAAGTCTTTTCCTTCCTTTTAACAAACATCTACTGAACTCCCACCACACAACACATCCTTAGTTCAGAGCTTGGGAAGGACAGAGGCAGTTGTTTCAAACTGATCTTTGATTTGAAGGAGTTAACGAGTTAATGGTCACATTTAACTAAAAAGACTAATTTATGAACCACTGTAGTATTCTTTACACTCTTTGTAGCCCCAGAATTCACTGGGAAGACCAGAGAAGAACTTAAATTTTGATTTTTGCCACAATAATGTTTCTGTCTCTTCTAACCTGTAGTCTTCTCAGATGTTCCATAATAGACAGAGTGCCCATCATCAACATATTAAAAAGTGGGCATGTTGCCAGTTTAGGAACATTTGCTTCATTATTATGGAACTTTGCAAACAGTACCTGGCTCCAGCTGAATGGATAGCGTCTTTCCACGGAGAGAAGAATTGGTAAAGACTCCAAAAAAAGAAAAAGGCAAAGTACTGTAGGTTCTTAAATGAAAATTGATTTCCACCATTGACCATGAAACAAGCTCATCAGTAACATTGCATTTAGAAGGAATCTAATTGTTTTTTCTTATGGTAGGGTTTGAACTTCAAAGGGAAGTATAAGAGAAAAATCAATCCTCTGTTATCACAAGTAGCTTAGTCACAACATACTGATTCAAAAAAAAAACAAACACACAATTAATTAAGGGGCCATTGTCACCACTCAATGGATTGCCTAAAAAAGCCAAGCACATTCTTTAGAAACATATGGGTTCAATTTTTAAATTCTTTTTATTTCATGTATGTACTTACTATCAGAGACACCCTTAATTCCTTCAGTCACATAGTAAATGAAACACAAAAGAAAATGAATCTGTGCAAATTCACTAGTAAAAGAGGGGGGGTTGTCCAAATCATGGGCCATACTGATGATTCACCTCTATATGCAAGAGACATGCTACTTTGTTCACTTAGCACTTATCCATAATAAGGTTTAAAGACTGACCACAGTACAAAAATCCCTGGTTTCATGAAGCTTATGTTGCATTTTAAATGCGAATAAGGGGAAGAGTCAAATAAATAAGAAAGTACAAAAGGAAGAAAATTATTTCCAATAGAGGTAAGTGGGAAGACCTGACCTTGAAGCAGAAGAACATCTCTGCCAAAGGTAACAGCCAGAATTTGAAGTGTGATTTCCATGGTCAAGGAACATAAAGAAGAAACCCCATTGTAGATGGGTTTGGTTAATCTAGAATGGTATTGTGAATTCATATGGGAAGGGTATGAAGTAGCCAATTCATACATGACCATGGAGGCCCTGGTCAGCAGCTTAGGTCTCACTGAGAGTAACTGGGAAACTTTGAAAGATTTTTGGGGGTAGTAAGGAGGTAATATTTGATTTAAACTACTTAAAACTCATGCTAGCAAATGTATGAGGAATAAACTGAAGAAGCATCAGTAATTAGGACCTGGTACTAGTTCAGGGGAGGAATGTTTGTGTTTTGGACTATTGTGATAAAAGCTTTCATTACAAAGCTATTGTGTTTCTGAATATATAAATTTAGCCAATTAAAAAAAAAACTGGGCTGGGTCAGTGGCCTTTAAAATCACCAAATATGACTTAATGAAAAAAGAAAAGAAAAGTAGATAAGGTTGTAAATATATTCTCAAAGAAAAATAAGCCACAGAAAAGCAAACACAAAATAAGTCATCAAGCCTTCCAAAAAACATCTTGCAATTTCACATGTATTAAATACCAATTTTCTATACATTTGAGTTTTTTTAATTGCAATAAAAATTACTATTAAGTCTACTTGTTTCTTCTGTCAATCACCCCCCTCCCCCCATAGTTTATTCAGGCATAGTTCATTTGTATTTTGATCTTACTGGTAATAATCCACCACAGCCATCATTATCATCGTCTCATTTTGGCACGGTGGAAAGAGCATTGACATCACAGCAGATGGATTCTAGTCCTGCAGTGACCGTAGGAAGTGATTAACATTTCTAGGTCCTAACATGTTAATGTAGTAATTACAGTGATTATTTCATCTATAAGAAACGTGATCTTTCAGTACCTTGGCCCAAATGGATATCTTTCCTTCCCAATTTGCCATTTCTCCCAGAAGTCTTACATATTTTTCAAGAGAATTCACTGCAATCACAGAGTCAACTCACATTAATTACCGAATAATAACAATAATCCATTGACTTTTGGGCTCAGTAAAGTTGATCTTAATAATAATTTTCCGACATCTCAAAGGGGCAATAGATCCATATCTCATTACTTTGTCACCTTGGTTCATTTTGCATTATCATGATACTAACTTGGCACTATTTTTTCATTTTATATCATGCTGCAGTATATATATATATGTAATACATTACAAGCTTTCTCTACCTTTTCATTGTAAGTACTTACAGCTTCTCAAGATAAATACTTGAGCACTGCAGAAACGAGATAAGAATTGCCTGTTAGCACAATCTTGGGATACTCTTGAACTGATATTATGAATCAGATATTCACTCTCGGAAATCTAGCATTTACAGTAGAGTTCAACATAAGAGGACTAACAAAGGACAGTTTACCACTGATTACAATCTTAATCCCAGTAAAAATAAATGAAAGGCACATGTGCACCTCAGGCAGCAGATCTAAGTAGGCAGAAAATTCAAACTTTTGTTAGTAAAGTTTTAGAAATTTTATTACAATTACAGAAGTGTTTCAGGGACAAGACATTTATCTAGAATTTGTCCAGTTATTTTAACAACAAGACACCAAAGTCAGTGGTCCAAATGAAAAAGCCTTAAACCATAGATTCTACAGAACCTTGAATTAGAAAGAAAGGAGGGAAATTTCTGAATCAAAAATATGATTTTTATATCTTAAACAATTGTATGCAATTTAATAATATCTTCCAAATATTCCACTTATAAAGTTACTCTTTAACTGGACATTATGATATCTACTAGTGGCCCGGTGCACAAAACTCGTGCGGGGCGGGGGGTGTCCCTCAGCCCGGCCTGCACCCTCTCCACTCTGCCCCTAACCACTCTGCCTGCCGGCCCGCTCACCCCCAACTGCCCCCTGCCACCGGCCTGCTCGCCCCCAAATGCTTCCCTGCCAGCCTGATCATCTCCAACTGCCCCCCCTGCTGTTCTGATCACCTCCAACTGACCCCCACTGATGGCCTGCTTGCTCCCAACTGGCCCCCCCTGCTGGTCTGCTTACCCCAATGGCCCCGTCCCCATCAGCCTGATCACCCACAACTGCCCTCCCCTATAGGCCCCTAACTGCCTCTACCTTGGCCCCAGCACCATGGCTTTCTCCAGAAGAACGTTTGGAAGGTCTCCTGGAAGGTCTCCCAGTCTAATTAGCATATTACCCTTTTATTAGTATAGATAGAGGCCTGGTGCATGAGTGGGGGCCAGCTGGTTTGCCCTGAAGGATGTCCCGGATCAGGGTGAGGGTCCCACTGAGGTGCCTGGCCAGCCTGGGTGAGGGGCCCAGGGCCTTTTTCAGGCTGGCCACGCCCCCTGACAACCCAGGCTCCTAGCCCCTCCTTGAGTGGAGGCCACGGCCGCCTGGAAGCAGGTATCTGGGATTTATTTATCTTCTATAATTGAAACTTTGTAGCCTTGAGCAGAGCCCAGGGCTGGTCAGAGCAGGCAGGAAGCTTGGCTTCCTCCATCACCAGGGGCAACCCAAGCCTCCTGCTCACTCCAGCTTCGTGGCCACTGCCATCTTAGTTGGGTTAATTTGCATACTCATTCCTGATTGGTTGGTGGGCGTGGCTTGTGGGTGTAGCGGAGTGGTGGAGTGATGGAGTGATGGTTAATTTGCATGTTTATCTTTTATTAGTGTAGATTATATTGACTAAAATGTAAGTCATTTTTCTTTGAGCTCATAATTTGCAATTATATTTGACTTCCATGTTAAAAATCTTTGAGCAATTAAACACCTTAATGCTAATGTCCTGTTATATTATTAAAATTTAATAATCAGTTGATTCAAACACTGTGATAAAGAAGCCAAGGTTTTGGACTATATCCCAGTATGGACTTACATAAGAAATTCTACTCTTGATAGCCACCAGTCACCTTAGAAGCTTTTTTAAAAATTGTGTTTTAAATATTTACTTTTATTTTTATTAAATTTATTGGGGTGCCATCTTATCTAATAAGAGACAAAGATTGAAATTAACCGTACCTCCACTACGCTTCCCATTGGCTAATCAGTGAGATATGCAAATTAACCGCCAACAAAGATGGCGGCCGGCATCCACGCAGCTGAAGCGAGCAGGAGGATTGCTTGCTCCAGTGATGGAGGAAGCCAAGGTTCCCCACCTGCCGGCCCAGCTCTAAGCTCCAAAATCAACAAAGTTTCAATTATAGAAGGTTAATAAATCCCAGAATAAAAAAAAAAGGAGAGGATGGGAGCTTCAGTCGCCGGCTGGCTTGGCCAGCCTGAAAAACCACAGCCCCTCATCCAGACTGGCCAGGCACCCCAGTGGGGACCCCCACCCTGAAGGGGGTGTGACCAGCTGCAAACAGCCATCAGCCCCTCACCCAGGCTGGCCAGG
>NW_005369442.1:4526755-4546706 GCF_000412655.1 Myotis brandtii | reverse complement strand
CCTCCCCCCCCCCCGGTGCACAAATTTTTGTGCACTGGGCCTCTAGTTGGTTAATAAGATTATATAGGTTTCAAGTGTATATTTCTGATAAATGATCTATATATTGCATTGTGTGCCCACCATCCAAGGGCAAATCATCTTCCATCACCACACTTTTAACTCACTTTACCCTTTATTACCTCCTCACCCTGTTTCCATCTGGTAACCACCATACTGTAGTCTGTGTTGATGAGATTTAGTTTTTTATCCCACATATGAGTGAAATCATATGGTTCTTAGCAGTTTATGACTGCCTTATTTTGTTTAGCATGATATTCTGAAGGTTCATCTATGTTTTCACAAATGGCAGGATTTAATCTTTTCTTATGGCTGAGTAGTATTCCATTGTATATATGTACTACGTCTTCTTTATCCAATCATGTATCAAAGGACATGTCTTGGCCAACATGAATAATGCTGCAATGAACATAGGAGTGTATATATCTTTGCAAATAAATGTTTTTAATTTTTTCAGGTAGATACCCAGGATAGGAATTGCTGGGTCATTTGGTAATTATTCCTGAGAAAGCTCTATACTGTTTTCCATAGTGAAAAAGCTTCACCAGTTTGCATTCCCATAAGCAGTGAATGAGGGTTCCTTTTTCTCTACAATCTCTCCAACACTGGTTATTACCTGTTTTGTTGATGATAGCCATTTTAACAGGTGGTATCTCATTGTATTTGCATGTGATTTACAAGTCCCTAATAGCTGGTGAAGTTGAGCATCTTTTCGAATATCTGTTGGCCATTTGTATGTCTTCTTGGGAGAAGTGTCTGTTCATATTCTCTGCCTATATTTTAATTGAATTGCTTGTTTGTTTTCTGTTGAATTGTATGAATATATATATACACACACATATATGATATTAAACCATTGCCAGAGCTGTTGTTTGCAAATATCTTCTCCCATCTGTTGCCTTTTTGTTTTGTTTGTGGCTTCTTTTGCTGTGCAGAAGTGTTTTGTTTTGTTTTGTTTTGTTTTGTTTTGTTTGATATAGTTCTTTCATTTATTTTTGCTTTTACTTCCCTTGCCTTTGGGGTCAAATTGATAAAATCTTCTCTAAGAACAAGTTCCATAAATTTAGTACCCATGTTTTCTCCCATGTAATGTATTGTTTCAGCTCTTATATTTAGGTCTTTCATCCATTTTGAATTAAATTTTGTACATAGGGAGAAACTGTAGTCTGATTACATTATTTTGCATGTGGCTTTCCAAATTTCACAGCACCATATTTTGAGGAGGAGGAGGCTTTCTTTCCTCCAATATATGTTTTTAGCTCTTTGTCAAAAAATATTAGCCCATATGCATGTGGATTGAATTCTGGGCCCTTAATTCAGTTCCTTTGATCTGTGTCTATATTTCTGCCAATACACATACACACTTTTCCCCCATAATTTATTTATTGCGTTGTATAATTCTACTATTGTTCTAAATTGAGTTCTGTGTCAGCTCTTAGTAGCACGGTAACTGAGTAATATTAGCCACTAAAGAGGTAGAGAGTCATGGTATTATTCAGGTCTGGCCAGGTTAGGACATAGGACTTAAACGATCTATTAAGTTGCTTAGAGTTTTGTCTCATCTTTTTGAAGAGAAATGCCTGGCTGAGCATACCAAAATACCTGTGTTATTGCTTCACTTTTCTGAGAAAGTAAAACAACAAATATACTTTAGACTTTCTGAAAACATAAACTTCTGAATCCAAATATAAAAAACTTCAGGCAATGAAAAATGTTACATACAATTCTTCCCAGGAGAAATATACAAACATGGATAGTGCTCCAGTGTCTGGTTTGAAAGTCCATGGCATCTGGAGAAATATATAGATGGATGGATAGATAGATAGATAGATAGATAGATAGATAGATAGATAGATAGACAGATAGATAGATGATAGATGTTAAATAGATGATAGCTAGATAGATGACAGCTAGATAGATAGATAGATATAGATAGATAGATAGATAGATAGATAGATGATAAATAGATGAATTTTTAAAAATTTTTATCTTTATTGCTATAAGTATTACAGATGTCCCCTTTTCCCCCATTGACCCCTTCTAGCCTGCACCCCCGCCCCAGGCCTTCACCACACTATTGTCTGTGTCCAGGGTTCATACATATATGCATATAAATTCTTTAATTAATCTCTTTTCACCCATCCAGCCCCACCTTCCTTCTGAGATTTGACAGTCTGTACAGTGCTTTTTAAGAGTTTCTTCTTTCCTACATTTACAAAACTGATTGACATATGTATCGATAGATAGATAGATGATAGATAGATGATAGATGGATGGATAGATAGATAGATAGATAGATAGGTGATAGACAGATAATAAATGGACAGACATAGAGATATAATTCTGAGGTAATGTAAATTTTGGTTTAGCACAATGATGCTTAGATATAGTGAAAGTTAGGTGTCTCAGAGATCTTTCCTACTCCTGTAATAAATTAATGACCCCAAAGGACTTAAAAGATCACAACATGTCATCAGTGTTCGAGTACCTGTCCTATGGAAATGCCAGAAGTCTTTTTTGGGGGGAAATAAGGTCTTTGACTCAGACTGTACTATAGGAAGCAACAATTTGGAGACACCAGAAGCAACCTACTAACAGTGATCACTGTAACTTCTGACTAAGGAAAGAACCGAAAATAAGGCATGAATGGCAGGATAAGAATTCTAAGGGATGAGGAAAGCACCAAAGAGCAGCAGGCTAGACATATTAAAATGTAACAAGCTGTAATTGACACCAGGATTCCTGTGGTTTATCTATGCTGAATTCTGACCACCATTAGACTCGTGAGAATAAAGGCTGGGCCAGTTATCCACAATTCAATAAATTCAGGTGACTGTATCATATATGGTCAATGATTACCACCATACATCATGAATAAGTGCCAAGGGTTATGCAAAGTATGTGCTTTACCTCATTTATTTCATGAATTCTGTGAGTCCCAAATTCTCTATATTAATTTTGTTTAACATGAATAACTTCTATCTACACATTTAGAAGGTTATATGTTCTAGTGGATCCTAATTTTTAAAAATATAATCATGTATAAAAAAAGCATTCAGGAATGAAGATGCTTATACTTTACTTACTATGCAATAGAGTTTCCCTGCTACACTCAAGATAAATTTACTTACTAAGAACAGTTATTTAACAAACACTTGGCAGAAACAAATTAATTCATGTTCTGCTCTGCATCATCCCTAAGTCTAATTCTTAAGCCAAGCCTATGCTAAACATTTAAAGTAATATGTCTTTTAAAGCTATTTCAGAATCATGGAGAATATATACTGAGTGCTTGAGAGGTAAACTGTGCTATATATCATATCCTAAATATGCTAAGGCCAAGTGATTATAATTTGTTCACTTAGTAAGCTCTTTGGAATTTCAAATGTATTTTAAACAAGCTGGTGATTGAGAATATACATTTTATTAGTGTGATTAAATATGACACTATCATATATTATAGTTTAGGCCAGTTCCAGCTTCATGACTTATATATGAAAAATGATATAATTGAAAATACATATTATGTGCCCTGAACATTTTTTTCTTTATCTCATTGAAATTATGTCACAGTTTGTCATTATTTAAACACCATATGGTAGTGGTAGACTATGACATGTCTTCAAAGAAAAATAAAAATGGGTTTAAGAGCATATATCCATCTTTGGGGAAATCCATATCTCTTTAATTCAAAAAAGGAATACATAAATTTATAAAATGGACTAAAATTCCATAATTTAAATTACTTGTTACATAATGTGGGGGAAAAAGCCAAAAGTTATTAAGCAGATAGCAAATCATTGGTATATATTTTATATGGTCTGTCAATATGTTGGTAATAAATCTTTACATGGGGAAGAATTGAAGAGGTATAAATTAAAAGAGGGTCAAATATTGCAAGTACCTTTAAAATTATGAAAAGTATATTTCTTAAACTTAATTATAAAATTGTAGTTATCCACATTTTACCCCCATTCTGAAAACATTATGAATTTTCTAAGAATAATCCAGATTTCAGTGCTTTTTGAATAGCAAAAACTGACTTCACTCATTAGTTAAAGTATCTAGCACTAATTATTCAAATAACATTTATATTAGAAAAATAATTCATTTTTCAGTTATAATATGTGAGATTACCTTACTTGAAATATATTTCTAAACTACTGAAAGAAATAGTTCAACTCATAATTTTTAAAACTTCAGAAATTTTGTGAAAAATAGAAGTGATCAAAAGTTGAAATGTATTACCAATTTCTGGTACTATACCTGTACTCTATAATGAACAATAAAATGTACAGTAACTAAATAAAAGAACATTTTTATTTGTGTTGATTTAAATGTTTGAAACCATAATCTACTTTTGCAGGAGAATAGAATTACTGATAAAGTGTGAGTTTTTAAAGGCAAAAGAAAGTAACTTATTTTTTTAACTTTATTTTTATTGTTCACACTATTCCAGATGTCCCTATGACCACCTTTGCCCACTTCCCCTTCACGTCCTCCCCCCTTCCCCTGGCCACCACCACATTGTTGTCTGTTTATATGGGTTATACAGATCTAATCTAATAGAATTATGCCAATAGCAGAGGAAAAACATGTGTCTAGCCCACCCGTATGGCTCAGCAGTTGAGCGTCAACCCAGGACCCAAGAGATCACAGGTTTGATGGCTTGATTCCCTGTCAAGGCACATGCTCGGCTTGTAGGCTTGATCTCCAGTAGGGGGTGTGCAGGAGGCAGCCAATTAATGATGTTCCTGTCTCATTGATGTTTCTATCTCTCTATCCCTCTTCCTTCCTCTCTCTCTAAAAATCAATAAAAACATATAAAAAGAAAAAGAAAAAGATTTGCCTATGTCTAACACAAATGTTTGAATGAGATATGCAGTTTCAGCAATAAATGCTGCTGAAATTACAAACCTCTGTAAGTGTGAACTCCATTTTTTCTCTCTTCCTTAATCTTACAATAGTAAAACCTTTTATTTGCCCTGACTTTTGCTTAGATCTCATTTCTTACCCCATTCTCCAAGTCCTCATGTTTTTGTTTATACCGTTTATCCATACTATCATTGACCTGTTTTTAGATTATCCATATCAGCATGAAATGATGATGTACTATTCCACTTAAAAACGGTACCAAAGAATTAGAAAACCCCTCCCCCTGACTCAATATCACCACCACTGGCCCCCAAAACTACAGCTACATTTGATACTCAATCCATTACTGACTGACTTCTACCTCTACCATAGTCAAGAACAAAATACTTGCCCAAATAAATGAACATTTGTCTATCTTTACCTCACTCAGTCTTCCAAAAACTATGACAAAATGGCAAACTAAATTTTGTTCTCTAAAAAACTGTATGGGTTTGGGTTCAGAGAGAATTTTTCCATGCTAAGATGTTTCATATTCTAGAATGAACACTATCAATGTAAAAGGTTTTGGATCTGAGTACATGGAAGACTATTTGCAAAAAGTGTGTTGGGATGGAAAAGCATGCAGGTGAAGAAGTTTTGTTTGTTTTGACAGCAGCAGATTCACCTCAGTTTTTGACATGTTGATGTCCTATTTGGTTTCTAGTTGACAAACACTCTTCTTTTGTAGTTGATAATTCAGATTAATAATAATAATTAACAATTATTTAGCACTTATTATATGCTAGGTATTGGTTTAAGCTCATTATCATCCCATGAACATCCATCATGTGATTTAAAATTTATTTTGTAAGGCTATTTGGGTTGACAATTTCTCCAAAGTCATTGAGGTCAGAGTCTCAATTTTTAGATTCCAAAATTATAAGGCTTTACAAGTATTAGCACAATGTATAAATATATTTATTATACTTTTTGTTGGATCTAGCATGGTCCAATTCTTTTTTTAAAATATATTTTATTGATTTTTTACAGAGAGGAAGGGAGAGGGATAGAGAGCTAGAAACATCGATGAGAGAGAAACATTGATCAGCTGCCTCCTGCACACTTCCTACTGGGGATGTGCTCGCAACCAAGGCACATGCCTTGACCAGAATTGAACCCGGGACCCCTCAGTCCGCAGGCTGACGCTCTATCCACTGAGCCAAACCAGTCAGGGCTGGTCCAATTCTTTAATTGACCACACTGTTATATCTTCAAGGAAGCAAAAAAACAGAAATTATATCCTTCTATATAAGTGAAGTCTTTGGATTACAACTCAAAAGAGAGCATTTCCTTAGACATCATACATGTTTTTTAAAGACATTTAATTCATTTCTAGTACATCATGTAATGCATGCTTTAACTATATAATTTAAATATTATTTCTAAAGCTTTTACTAAAAATTTAAACCGTAGTGATTGATAGATACTAGTATTTCAGGCCCTGTCATAGATTAGCATTGCTTAAAAGAAATAATGGCTTGTGATCACTAAGAAAAGATGAATGAGGAATAATGTGTAAGCTATATTGCAATAATTATTCACAAATTTAAGTGTTGCTTATAAATTACTAGAGGCCTGGTGCACAAAATTCATGCATGGGGGGGTTTCCCTCAACCCGGCCTGTACCTTCTCCAATCTGGGACCCCACGGGGGATGTCCAACAGGGATCGGGCCTAAACCAAGAGTCAGACATCCCTCTCACAATCCAGGACTGCTGGCTTCTAACTGCTCGCCTGCTTGCCTGATTGCCCCTAACCACTTCTGGCTGCCAGCCTGATTGCCCCCTAACCACTCCCCTGTAGGCCTGATTGATGTCTAACTGCTCCCTTGCTGGCCTAATTGCCCCAACTGCCCTCCTCTGCCAGCCTGATCACCCACAACTGCCCTCCCCTGCCGGCCTGATTGCTCCCAACTGCCCTCCCCTCCCATGACCCACCTCCTCTGTTGGGACCTGCCTCCTCCACGCAGCCCTCCCCTGCTGGCCTGATTGCTCCCAACTGCCCTCTCCTCCCATGACCCGCCTCCTCTGTTGGGACCTGCCTCTTCCACGCGAGGCAGCAGAGACGCTGGGACTGGCCTCCTCCACGCTGCGCAGAGCTGCGGGACCCCCAGGCCTCACTGTGCGGAGTGGTCTCTGGGCCTCGCCTCCACTGTGCATGTAGCCATCTTGTGGCAGCCATCTTGTGGTCGCCCTCTTGTGATGACTTTACGCGAGGGCGTGATGCCACCTAGGCTTTTATTATATAGGATTGTCCTCACCAGTTGTCTATGCCCAGGATAATTAAAAATCCCTTAGAACAGAATGTTTTAAAAAATAACCTTAAGTAACCAAATAAACAAGACCAAAAATTGAGTTCTTTTCACTTCAAAGAACTCAAGTAATTGCCATGAAATATTAGCTTCACAGAATATTGTTAATTTATTTTTTTTAAACGTTGTATCTCAATGTTTGTCAAGTACGCTGAATTCTCAGGTAATTGGAAGGATCTATTCTTTTTAAAAACAGACTTGTTTTTATAGTAATCTTAAGCTCAGAGCAAATTTGAGCAGTCTCCTTTTGTTTTTGCTAGGTTTGAATACATATAGGGTATTAAATATCCATTCTATATTGTCCTCTTTCACATTATAAAATGTTCTCTTTAGCCCTGTAATATTCCTTTCTCTGAAGTTGACTCTTCTTATATTAGAATAATTGCTCTAATTATCTCATACTTAACTATATCTATTTTTATATATTATAACTTTGCCCATTTTTACTTAACCTTTTTATACTTTAATATTTAAAACATTAGTTTGATAGAAAATATAACATAATTTCTCTCTTATTGGATAATATTTGTTGTTGTTAATCCTCACATGTGATATTTTTTCCATTGGTTTTTAGTGAGAGAGGAAGGGAGGGAGAGAGATAGAAAGAAGAAAGAGAGAGAGAGAGAGAGAGACATTGATGTAAGAGAGAGACACATTGATGAGTTGCTTCCTGCATGTGTCCCAACCTGGGCTGGAACAAAACTACCACCCAGGTAAGTGCCCTTGACCTGGAACTGAACCTGAGACCCTTTGGTCCCAGGGTGGATATTCTAACCACTGAGCACACTGGCCATGGCTGACTAAGATTTAAATAAACAGATGATGTATCAGAGAATTGTACACATAGAGCCAACATAATTTTATTAACTAATATCACCCCAATAAATATAATAAACGAGAGAGTTTCTTGGGAACTCTTCTATGATTACCAAGTATAACAAAACAATAATGTGAGCTACTAAAAATGGTCAGATTTGTTCAAAAAGTAAACTGCATTAGCTAGAATATTACTGGGAGATACTATGGGTGAAATGAGAGAAAATATTTTTTCTATTAGTTCACTTTTTCTTTTTTATACCTGTGCTTACAAAGTATAGTTGCATTTATTCGTGTCCTTGTTAGATGTCTGTCTCCATACTAGAGTGTATACATCAAGAGGTAGAATATATTCTTTTGTATTAATTATTTAATATACAGTGTCTACCAAGTGCTTTGAATATAATTGGTCAACAAATAATTGTTTAATAAGTGAATGATTGGTGTTAATCCTGCACTTAGTAATCTGTTAGGTAATAATACATAAAATGGAAGTTTTAAGTATGTAAATATTGTGATATTCTTTCTAACATTTTAGCATATACTGGAAATATTAATTCATAAATGATTTACACTAGTTTGAGAGTTCTGGCAGGATAAGCAAATGATCAGAAATCATATATCTTACTGGATGAGAATTTGAGAATGTAATATTTGGGTTCAAATTAAGTATGAGCAGTATCTAGTTTTAATATGTGTGTGTTCATAATTGTGTAAAAGCTATTTATTTGAAACATTAGACCTCACATAAATTTATTGCAACCTGGGGACCAAAATTTTATGATTTGCTTGAATTATTATTCTATAGTTAGTACTGATGGTTTAAATGAATCATTGAATCATAAAAATGTAGGGCTGGAAGCAATGTCAAAGTCACCTTTTCCAACAGTGCAGAAGCAATCGAAACAAATGGAGTCTATCAGATGGCTATCTGTCTTGTCATTAAAAATTTCCCTTAAGAGAAATTTACTGATCTCCCTGGGTACATGGCTCTAAGGTTTGATTGGCCTGATTACCTTGAAACTACGTCTGCTGTTTGACAAAGGAAAAATAAAAATGTTAAAAATAATTTAAAAGCATTTGGGAAACCTTGGCTTTCTTACTTTTTTTTTTTAATACCAGTGTAACATTGGAAATAAAAATGGGAGCAGAGCTCAAAAGATTTTTAGGGCAGTGAAAATACTTGGTATGATATTATAATAATAGACATTTGTCATTATACATGTGTTCAAATTGATAGAATGTATAACACCAAATGTTAACCAAAGATAAATTGTGGACTTTGGGTGATGTGTCAATGTAGATTAATAAATTGTAACAAAGGCAAATTTCGGTGAGTGATGCTGACCATGAAAGTGGCTATGTTGCCGAAACCGGTTTGGCTCAGTGGATAGAGCGTTGGCCTGCGGACTGAAAGGTCCCAGGTTCGATTCCGGTCAAGGGCATGTACCTGGGTTGTGGGCACATCCCCAGTGGGAGATGTGCAGGAGGCAGCTGATCGATGTTTCTCTCTCATTGATGTTTCTAACTCTCTCTCTCCCTTCCTCTCTGTAAAAAATCAATAAAATATATATTTTTAAAAAAAGTGGCTATGCATGTGTGGACGCAGGGCGTATATAGGAAATCTCAGCACTTTCTTCTCAATTTTGCTATGAATCTAAATCTGCTCTGAAAATATAAGGTCTTCAAAAAATTAAGAGACTCTTCTCTCAAGATTAAAGCCACTTCTCTCCTGTGCTGTCTATTCAGTTCCTTCCTCCATTGCCTATCACACTGTATCTCCCCAGTTCCCTACCAATGGCTCTTGTCCTTCTATGTTTAGAGTCAAGTTTTTGTAGTTAACAAAACAACTTATCCTTTACCTAAGAAAATATTTAAGAAGTATAGACCTATCTATACTTTTGAGTTAATTACATTTTTATTTACTAACTTATCCTAGATATTGTACAGTTTATTCATTTTCCCATCTATATATATAAAGAGCCAGGGGCCGTCACATCTGAAACAACTGAACAGACAACCGAACAGGCTGAGTGGGGCAACAAGGCTGGCAGGGGGGCCAGTGAGGGGTGACCAGGCTGCTGGGGGGACAGTTGGGGGCAACCAGGCCAGCAGGGGGGGCAGTTAGGGTTGTTCAGGTCGGCAGGCAAGTGAATACTTAGGAGCCAGCGGTCCTGGATTGTGAGAGGGATGTCTGACCGCCGGTTCAGGCCCGATCCTGAGGGGTCTCGGATTGGAGAGGGTGCAGGCTGGGCTGAGTTTCGTGCACTGGGCCTCTAGTTGGTCTATATGTCTGTTCTTGTGCCAGTACCAGGCAGTTTTGAGAACAGTCGCTTTGTAATACAGCTTGATATCTGGTATTGAGATCCCTCCTACTTTGTTCTTCTTTCTCAGGATTGCTGAAGCTATTCAGGGTCTTTTTTTATTCCAGATGAATTTTTGGAGAGTTTGTTCTAGGTTTGTGAAATATGCCATTGGTATTTTAATGGGGAGTGCATTGAATCTATAGATTGCTTTTGGTAGTATGGACATTTTAATGATGTTTGATTCTACCAATCCATGAACACGGTATGTTCTTCCATCTGTTTATGTCTTCCTCTATCTCTTTTTTCAGTGTCCTGTAGTTTTCCAAGTACAGGTCTTTTACCTCCTTAGTTAAGTTTATTCCTAAGTATCTTAATTTTTTTGTTGCGATGGTAAATGGGATTTTTAAAAAATCCTCTTTCTGTAAGTTCACTATTGGTGTATAAAAATGCCATAGATTTCTTAGCATTTATTTTGTATCCTGCTACATTGCTGAATTCATTTATTAAGTCTAATAATTTATGATGGAGTCTTTAGGGTTTTCTATGTACAGTATCATGTCATCTGCAAATAAAGATGGTTTTACATCTTCTTTCCCAATTTGGGTACCTTTTATTTCTTCTTCTTGTCTAATTGCTATGGCTTAGCACTTCCAGTACTATGCTGAACAGGGGTGGTGAAAGTGGGCATCCCTGTCTCTTTCCTGTTCTTAGGTGAAATGGTTTAAGTTTTTGCCCATTGAGTATGATGTTGGCTGTAGGTTTGTCATATAAAGCTTTTATTATGTTGAAGTTTGATCCCTCTAGTCTCATTGTGCTGAGGGTTTTTATCAAGAAAGGTTATTGGATTTTGTCAAATGCTTTTTCTGCATTAATTGATATGACTGTGATTTTTATCTCTCAGTTTGTTTATGTGGTGTATTACGTTTATTGATTTGTGGATATTGTACCATCCTTGCATCCCCGGGATAAATTCTACTGGGTCATGGTGTATGATCTTTCTGAAGTAATGCTGGATCCGATTTGCTAGAATTTTGTTGAGGATTTTGGCATCTATGTTCATGAGGGATATTGGCATTTTCCCTACTTTTTCACATCCATCTAATTTTTAATCCTTTCCTATTTTGATCATTAATTATGCATCAATCAATCATTTCTGGTTTCCTATTATGTACCAAAAACCATTGATGGTTAGGATGGGAGTTTAAAAAAATCCTTTATTTATAGAGCATATTAAAATTTCTTTTTTAGAGATCATTGCTAATAGTTCAATTATCAAATCAACTAGCCTTTACTTATTGTACATATGACTTGAACTTTCTGGAATGTATAACCTAGTTAACTTTTCCTCATAATTTTTCCTACCTTAGATTTCATAAATGTAAATCTTTCAGGGAATAAATTATTCATCAATCAATCATTTCTGGTTTCCTATTATGTACCAAAAACCATTGATGGTTAGGATGAGAGTTTTAAAAAATCCTTTATTTATGGAGCATATTAAAATTTTTTTTTTAGAGATCATGTACTAATGATTTTTAAATGTTTTATCAAATCTACTAGCCTTTACTTATTGTACATATGACTTGATCTTTCTGGAATGTATAACCTACTTAACTTTTCCTCATAATTTTCCCTACCTTAGATTTCATAAATGTAAATCTTTCAGAAAATACAAAAAATATACTAGCCCTCCTTAGGATTAAGACAAAAGCAAAATAGCTAATAGCAAACTATTTGAGTTAATTTCTTTATCTACACTGCTCTTGATGTCTAGATTTTGGCAAAATAACATCAGATTTCTGCCTCTTGACACAACTCTGATGCTCAGACAAGTATGGCATTTGAATCTCAAATCTCCTGTATATTTCTATAATAGTCCTAACCTAGCTATTGCCATTCTCTCATTTTATCAATCTTTATTATAGTACACTGCCACAGAATTACCTTTCTTTCATACATCTGTAATTATCTCATACACTTTCCCAGTACCAAGAATTGATGACAAAAATATATCATATTTCCATTTCTGACTCAAAATTATATTTTCACATTCTTTTACCCTCAACACACAGAAAGCATGTTTACACACACACACACACACACACAGACACACAACATACATGAACAAAAGCTCAGTGAAGACAAGGATATAGACTTGCTATCCCCAGAAGATAGCACTGTGGTTGGCATATATTAAATCATGAATACATATATTTTTCATGCATGAATATATGTGAAATTATTGCATATATTCTCTCAGATGTTTTCATTAAAGTTGATATTTCAGAAGAATGCTATCTGCATAATCCTTAGAATACTATTGTGTTCTGTTGATGCTACTCATTTATAGGTTCATTTTAGAAACAGAGTTCTAGATTAAATGATTTCTTTGTGAAGAGAAAATTGGGCTCAAGACCGATCAGCATTTCCAATGTTTTATTCTATGGCATTGATGAGTTTTGCTTCCACCTGAGATGCATACCCACTCTTTTCTGTCAAATTATTAGTTGCTAGTCCTTTGGTATTTTAAGTTCCAGCTCACATGTTCTCATTCATTCAACCTCCTTAGATAACTCCTATGGAATTTAGTTTTTGCCTGTGCTGTAGGAAAATGAGTATCTGGTTGGATTTATGAAGACATGTTTTTTTTCTGTCAAATTATTAGTTGCTAGTCCTTTGGTATTTAAGTTCCAGCTCACATGTTCTCACTCATTCAACCTCCTTAGATCACTCATATGGAATTTTGTTTTTGCCTGTGCTGTAGGAAAATAAGTATCTGGTTGGATTTATGAAGACATGTTTTCCCCCCAGCTGTATCACTTATTAGACTTATTACTTTTTAAAAAAACATAGTTTTTTTAATGTTATGTTCTTCATCTGCAAAAATCATAATATGTCCTTTTCTAGGTAGCCTTGAGTTCAGGTATTGTTTTTTGACTGTCTGTGTTTAGGGAGTGGGCAGGAGAGCATAATATGTCCTTTTCTAGGTAGCCTTGAGTTCAGGTGTTTTTTGACTGTCTGCGTTTAGGGAGTGGGCAGGAGAGGAAGGTGTGCCATGTGATGGCCAGACTATTGTCAGAAAATGTCTTCAAAATCTCTTCTCTCCAAAAGCTGAGAAAAATAGTATTGATAACGACTTGCCCAAACTACTTAAAAGTACTATAGCTACGGCATTGAATGAAAGTACAGTTTGCAAACTACTTAAAAGTACTATAGCTACAGCATTGAATGAAAGTACAGTTTGCATCTGCACTGATCCTCAGAAGTTTACCCATTTTTATTGGTAAGGATACACCAGTGGAAAAATCTCAGCACTGTCCTAACAATTGAAATTATATCAAACATGCATTTAAGCTAAGTTTTTTTCCATTACCGAACTGTACCTTGACATTTCAACATTAAAAGCATCAAGGTTAGCTGTAAGAAAAATGCTCTCATCACAGTTATGCTGTAGAAGACATAAGACGGGATATCTTCCCATGACCTCATGTAATGTTCCACTCATATATAACAACAGAATAAATTTCTTTCAAGCCTACATTTGAAAAAGTCTGTGGATTCAGCAACTTTTTTTTGAGTACTTTGTGCACATTGATTTGAAGGTGCTTCTAAAAGAGAAAAACATCATTGAGCTCTTTCCTGCGTATTCAATATATCGCTCTATTGTCCAGTTACATGTTTGGGCTTGTGTGTGTATGTGTGTGTTTTGGTGTTATAAAACTAGAGTTCATGGTCACTGACATAACATAATGTTCTACATCAGAAATGAGACTCAAGAGAGTAAACAATATGTGACACACAGATATATGAATATTATCAGTGAATGATGATGTTGTTTTATAGTTGGATTTACTATTCAAAATAATTTTAGTTGTAACATAATTTAGCTCGTATCCTATTTTGAAAAAAAATAAGTGGGATGCTTTATGGATACTCTTTTGCCTAGATTTCCAAAAACAAACCAAAAAGAAAGAAAAAAAGTATGAATAATGGAAACAGACAAGGAGTAAAATTGTGAAAGCAGATAATATATCTTTTTAATGTTAATTTTGGGATTTATTTATTTCTGTAAACCCTTATCCCCAAAGACTGAGATTTATTTCTTTAAATTTTCAAGGTATTGTTATTAACCAGGTTAAAACCTGGGGATTGATAAAGCAATTGTAAGCCTAAGCCTTTTATGTTCTAAAATTTTAACTGCAATAAAATCAGAGCAACACAAATATAATGTTGTTCACCTATATCTATTTAATTCCTGAGTGACTCTTTGAAACAATAACTTCAGGAAGCCAATTGTGTGTGTGTGTGTATGTGTGTATCTATGTATCCCTCTATGTGGATATAAGGCCCTGCATAGTCATACTTTGGTTCTCTTAGTTTATACCCCATATTCACCTATGGTTCCTCAAAACACACTTCACTGAGGCAGCTTGGTCTTGAAAGGTTACAGCCACACTGTGGCAATGTAGACAAAACATTTTTGTGTTTCAGCAGAGTTGGAGTGTTCTGAATAAATTATGCTAAAACATGAGACCCTGGGCTAAGAGCAAGTACTAGGTTAGTATTCACCTAAATAGATCATGAGAGAACTCCAGAGAGTTACCCAACTCCTGAGATGTGTGTATATTTCAAAGGAAAATGGTGCTCAGGACTTTGGAGACATTGCTAGGTAGTAAAATCCAGAAACATGTGGCTATATCTGGCTCTTATAGAAAAGCATTCATCTTCCATATGGTTAGAGTGAGAGCTCAGGAGCTTATGTCCAAGGAGCAGAGGTATTTGTGCCTTCTTTTTGCAGAGAAGAGGGAAGCTGATCCTTCCTTCTCCTCTATATAAGCCGAGAAAATCCATGTTTCTTCATGGATTTTATTAATGGAGTATTAGCTATACTGGTACTAGACTATTTTTTTAAATCTGGTTTTTATTGTATCATTTCAGGGTAAAAACTAGGGCAAAGGCAAGCAGTATAGTTATTATCATTTAAGTGAGAATAACTAATCTGAGCCTGATCCAGAATATCCATGAATGTATTCTGAGTAAATTTAATCAAAATATTAAGTACACAATACTTTTAATTGTGCCTGGAAAAGCATCTGGAACCTAGACCATGAGCACTTTTCCATTGCTCAAGGATTCTCGTTCCCTTCCCCTATAAATGAATCTTTGTTTCAGAGAATAAAGATCAGGACCTGTGCTGAGTACAAGTGGTACAGGAATGATTAGGAATGTGGTTTCTATAAGTAAGTAAACATGTACTAATGCAAAATAATCATGCCAACAAATAAGTCAAAAAATTTTTAAAGTAGCTTGTAGGAAGTATTTAGGAGGAAGAACGGACACAGGCAGAGGTGAAGATTCAATTAGACCTAATCTTGGTGGGGATGGGAAAGCCTCATAGAGGATGTTATTACACTTAGCAAACATTTAGTGGCAATTGGTTCCATATCATAAACTATTTTTGCGACTATGTGTGCAAAGACAAATTTAAAATGTTTGTTCTTAAGAGATTAATTGTTCAGTGTGTGACTCAAAAAGTCATCTTTAAATAAGTGCCCTGATAAGAGTATACACAAGGCTGCCTATGCGGGTGGACAGATAAAATTGATGTATAAGAAGCAGAACTGTTGACGCTCAGTGTCAGCTAAGATAAAAGGCACAGAGGACAGAGGAGTTTAAGGTGAGCATCTCTTCTGGTTTAGATGATTTGGTGATTTAAAAAAGATCTAGTGCCATTTAAATAATATCTAGAAGTAATTGGATCTAGGTTTAGAGCTCAGAAGAGAGGCCAGGGCTGGTGATAGGGAATTTTTTCAGCAGCACCCAAAGTATCACATTTTCCCCTGCCTCTTTTCTCTCATGCTCCTGGAAAATATCAAAGATAGCAACAGTTCCTACTGCTCAGGAACACAGACTGAAAATCCTTCTTTGTCTTAGCCTTCCAGACATCACTATAAAATTATTAAATTTGACATATGAGATGAAACGAATTTTTTTTCTTTTGAAGCTAAAAATAATTTTAATAACTATAGATCAAATATAGATAGTGGAAATATCAGAGAGGCTAATGCAAAATTTAAAGCATATAAAATTAAATAATAGTGGAGTAAAAATGTACATAGACAAAAAATAAGTGAAGCAGGTTAAAATAGACTAGAGTCACTATAATATGACTCATTATATGCTGTAGTTAAAATCATATCATGCAATCCCAATATTATGAGAATTATAATTGGAGACAGGTGTCAGTCCTATTTTGTAACTATAGACTTTTAATAAGATTACATTCTACCCAAAAGATAAGTCAGATCTGCCTTGCATACAGGAAAAGTTAAAAAGCTAGCTTTGCCAGCAAAGGAGAATGTTTTACTGAACACTGTGTAAATAATATTCTATTAGTTAGAGTTCTTCATAGAAACAGAACCAGTAACACCTGCATATATATATATCTGTGCCTGTGCCTGTCTATATCTATGTCTGTGTCTGTTTCTATGTCTGTGTCTGTGCCTGTGTCTGTGTCTGTGTCTCTGTCTCTGTCTGTGTCTGTGTCTGTGTCTGTTTCTATGTCTATGTCTGTGCCTGTGTCTGTGTCTGTGCCTGTGTCTGTGTCTGTGCCTGTGCCTGTGTCTGTGTCTGTGTCTGTGCCTGTGTCTATATCTATGTCTGTGTCTGTGTCTGTGTCTGTGTCTATGTCTATGTCTGTGTCTGTGTATATGTTTCTATCTATATCTTTTATATTTATCTACATCTATATATTTATTTCAAGGATTTGGCTCATTTGATTGTGGAAATTGGCAAGTCAGAAATTTGTAGGATAGGTCAGCAGGCTGGAAAATTTCAGGCAAAAGCTGAAGATGCACAGTTGAGAAAAAAAATAGTTTCTTCCTTGAAGAAACCACACCTTTTTTGCTCTTAAAGCCTTTCAACTGAGTGGATGTTAACCACATCTACAAAATATCTGCACAGTAATACCTAAATTGGTATATACTTGGTTAGGTAACAGGTATCAGAACCTGGTCAATTTGACTCATGAAACTAGAAACTAATCATAAAATATTCATTTTGCTCATAATATAAAGTGTCAGTTGTTTTAATGTGTCTCATTTTGTTACCTTGTAGACATGATATGCTACTGAAACAGGTCACTGATGTTCAAGAATGTTTCTGATGGGTTGTTGATGCCATTCTTTTTTGCACACTTTAGCTTAAAACAAGGGCCCAGAAGATTTGAGTGTGTCACCTACTTAACTGGGTCCTCAGGTTAAACTAAAACCTGGTGGGAATTGTCATTATGTGGTATACATGTATGGCCCAGGGAAGTCCAAAGCGCTCCCAGAGAAAGGATAATCAATATACTCCTTCCCTGTTGAACCCTAGCTTCAGGGCAGCTGGAAAACGTCGGAGGAAAAAGTGGTTTGCTTCCCCAAAGCCCTCAAGCAGTTGCTGTGGAGAGGAAATGTAAGAGCTGAAATGATGCCACGGATAGACTCAGAGCTCAAAGGTTTGAAAATATTTGGCTTTTTCTAAAGCTTTACAGATCTAATAGGTGTTGTTGTTTTTGTAATTTTTATTGTTGATAGTATTACATGTCTCCTTTTCCCCCCTTTGACCCCTTCTAGCCTGCCCTCCGCCCCAGGCCTTCACCACCCTATTGCCAGTGTCCATGGGTTATGAATATATTCATGTAAGTTCATTGGTTGATCTCTTCCCACCCACCACCTTCCCCTGCCTTCCCTCTGATATTATATGGTCATTTTTTTAAACATAAATGCCAATTTATTTCTCATGTTGAAAAACACTCTGCTGAAATTGAACACGTCAGTACTAAGTGTTTCTATAAAGCTGTAGAATTTATCTGTACTAATGATTTTTAAATGTTTTATCAGAGGAAAAATATGGTCCTAGCTGGTTTGGCTCAGTGGATAGAGCATTGGCCTGTGGACCAAAGGGTCCTGGTTTCGATTCTGGCAAAGGGCACGTAGCTTGGTTGCAGGGTCCTCTCCAGCTTGGGACCTTGCTGGGGCTCCTGCAGGAGGCAACCAATAGATTTGTTTCTCTCACATCGATGTTTTTCTCTATCTTCTCCTCTCTCTTCCACTCTCTCTAAAAATCAATGTAAAAAATAACCTAGGGTAAGGATTAATAAAAAAAAAGAAGAAAAAGAAGGAAGAATATGAAGAAGAAGTGTAGCAGAAAGAAAGAGAAATAGAATGGAGACATAAATGCATAAGGAAAAGCTATAAAAGCTACATATTTCAAGTTAGTTTATTTTTTTCAATTCTATAACTGAAAACTATAATCAAAAAGCATATTGTATGTGCTATAACACATGTTTAAGTTATTAAGAATGGGGAAAGTTTTTAAATTAATTAATTAATTAAATTGTATTGATTTTCAAAGAGAGGAAAGGAGAGGGATAGAGAGATAGAAACATTGATGAGACTGAAACATCATTGAATGGCAGCCTCCTGCCTGCCCCCTACTGAGGACTGAACCCACAACCTGGGCATGTGCCTTGACTTGGAATCAAACCGGTGACCTCTTGGTTCAAGGGTCAATGCTCAACCACTGAGCAACACTGGCTAAGCTGAACAGGGTAAAATTTACCTGAAAGTATAATTTTCCTTATAAATACATATAAGAAAGCCACTTAGGATCACATGATTTATAGTAAGTTTATAAAAAATATATTTTGAGCAATTATAATTTCCCACTAAATTACAAATCCACCAATGGCTTACAACTCATGAATCTTTGATTGAATGCACTACATGTTCCACTTATATAATTAACCCTTTAAATAAATATTGATAGTAATACACTGGGTGGCCAGATTATTGTGACCACCAGACGTTTGTAGTCAAATTAGCTATAATTACGCGCTGAAGTTGCTAGAGGGCCAGACCATTACAAATAGGGAAGCAGGTTGTTTACCATGACAGAAGTGATTTTTTTCCCCTGAAGATATGGGTAAACAATGCGATTTAACAGCCTTTGAATGTGATATATATATATGCCAGATTATTATGACCATCTGACATTTGTAGGCAAATTAGTCATACATTGCAGCATATGGGATATGGAAGCTGAAGGTCTGTTTGAACACCTTTGCTGTCTGCATTTACCAAGATAAAATGTCTCCAATTCGCACAGGAATACAAGGATTGGACAGTTGAGCATTGGAAACAAAAGTCATGTGGTTTGATGAATCACATTTCCAGTTGCATCATGCAGATGGCAGAGGGAGAATTTGGCGAAAATAGCATGAAAGCATGCACCCCACATGCATGAGTACAAACCTTCAAGCTGGGGTGGGGGGGAAGTTTTATGATTTGGGGCATGTTTTCCTGGCATGATTTGGGCCCTTTAATTCGTGTGGAAAAATGTCTGAATAGCACAACATACCTAAGTATCATTGCTGATCAAGTTCATCCTATCATGTTGATGGCGTATCCCAATGGAGATGGCTTCTTCCAACAAGACAATGCTCCATGCCACTGTGCTCGTATTGTGCAGGAGTCGTTTCAAGAACATGAGGGAGACTTTACCTT
>NW_005369442.1:4499803-4526098 GCF_000412655.1 Myotis brandtii | reverse complement strand
ATATATGATTTTCATATATATATGATTTTCTGTGTTTAGCTCTTAAAATCAGAAAATGTTGCCCATAACACATTGACTTCCTGTTGTTAATAAAGTTGTCTTAAGCTTTGCTATATGGTTTATCCACCCCAAGGTTCACTTTATAGAAATCATTTTTATTGTTCCACTCTAAGTCACTATCTGTATTTACCTTCTGCCAGGGCTGACCTATGGAAAACCCCATTGGTTTATCCCTTCTAACCCATGGAAAATCTGTCTCTGAATTACACATTTCCTACTCAAATTAAAGCAGCCACCACACACTAAGCCTTGTGCTGTAGATTGTGCCACCAGAACTAAAAGATCATAAAATAGATATTCCTCACCTTTCTCTAGCTGGTCCTTTGGAGGCTATGAATTTTGAGAGCAGCATCTATAAATCTTTCTTGTAGCATCTAATGCTGGACATTGCAACAATTTTTGTGGAATAAGAAGCAGGTATCTTTTATTAGAAAGCATAATATCATTATTTCAATGCAATTTTACAAAGGCACATGATTTATATAGCTTCATGCTTTTATAAAGTTCAATGGAATGCTATTAGCCACAAAACATTGGGACTGGGATTTTTATTTCATTATAATGGGACTGAATGGCATGTAGGAAACCCCAAGGGTCCTATTTAATTTTGCAATGCTTATTGCACCTTGTAGGTGGTTTCCAGGAATGTAGAAAATTAAGGAAGATTATAGCACATAGCAGAGTGGTAAACATATTAATATTCCTTTTTTCTCAAAGTATTATAAAACTTTACTAAGAACCTTTTGAAATGATTGCCATAGATTTGAAACAAATTAAAATCAAATTTTACCTAAGTTCTGTTATATTAAAAACATAAAAAATAAAGGTGGTAGATAAGTATTATAGAATAAATATTATGGAAAGAGAACCTAAATAGACATTTCTCCCCCACTGACCTCTTCTAGCCTGCCCTCCACCCCAGGAGGACATATAGATAGCCAACAGACATATGAAAATGTGTTCAACACCACTAATCATCAGGAAGACACAAATTAAAACCACATGAGCTATTACCTTATAACTGCCAGAATGGCTATCATCAATAAATCAGCCAATGACCAATGCTGTAGCGGATGTGGAAAAATGAAAACCTCAAATACTGTTAGTGGGATTGTACATTAGTGCAGCTGCTATGGAAAACAGTATGAGGATTCCTCAAAAAATTAAATATAGAGCAGACATATGATCCAGCAATTGCATTTCTGGGTATAGATTCAAAGAAAACAAAACCATTAATTTTAAAACATATATGCACCACTGTGCTTACTGCAGTGTTGTTAGTAATATCTAAGATGTGTGTGCAACCTAGATGTCCATCAATAGATGAATGGATAAAGAAGATGTATGTATATGAATAAACAAAACAGAAACAGACCCATAGTTATAGAGAACAAGCTAATAGTTGCCAAAAGGCAGGGGTAGGAGGATTAAAATTAAAAAATAAAATTGACTGTGCTCAGCCAGGCCAGAATGAGGAGTGGCTCAGCTGATTGAGCGTCAACCTGTGTACTGAAATGTTGCCAGTTCAATTCCAGGTCAGAGTACATACTTGGGTTAAGGGTTCCACCCCCTGTCGGGGCACATACAGAAGGCAACCAATCAATGTTTCTTTCTATCCCTCTCCATCTCCCTTTCTCCCTTCCTCTCTCTAAGCATGCTCTTGGGTAAGGATTTAAAAAATAATAACTGCAACACACACACACACACACACACACACACACACACACACGTCAAAGACAGAATATGTGATAAAAATTCATAGGAAGGAAAAAGACCCATAGGCTAAAATGTGATGGAAACCAGATCTGAGAAGAATGTCTAGTAATGGGCAGAAGTTATACAAAAAGTGTAAAGGAAAGATGCCAAGATGTGGCTACAGAATGAAAAATACACACTAACTGATTCCTTGACTCCCCTCTTCCCCACTCCCTCTCAAAACAAAAAGCATGTGGACCACATTACACAGGTGTGGAATGCCTGCCTGACGGGGTTACTGTTTTAAAAAATATGCTTTATCTTTTATTGCAGTTCAAGGTTCACAGAAAAATGGAGGGGAAGGTACAGAGATTTCCTATAAAGCCCCAGTCCCCACACATGTACTGTCTCCCCTACTATCAACATCATAAACATCCTGCACCAGAGTGATCCATTTTGTTAAAGAGGTAAACCTTCATTGACAGATATCACCCAAAATACATAATTTATATTAGGATTCATTCTTGGTGTTGTACATTCTATGGGTTTATACAAATGCATACTGAAATAAAAAAGAATATTAGATTGAGCCTTTAAAATATTATAAGGTCCCTTGTTTAAATAATAATGAATTAAAATTTAGATGTCAAATTTTTCAAGACCTCAGGTAAAAGCTGAGAACATCTAAATAAAACTTTAAGAAAAATTCCCAATAGATATTGTGAAGCATAAATATAAAATATACCACCATTCCTTTGTGAATAATTGCTTTTGATCAATATATATTTTGGGTCATGGAGATGTGCAGAATTTGTATAAAATTATGGGATTAAAAGCTTTTGCTACTGGAAGAAAACCATCTCTGCCTCTGCCAAGAGAAGCTAGGAATCCCAGACACATCTAACTTTACATCCTATAAGAGGTGGAAACCTCTTTTCTTA
The DNA here is from genome assembly GCF_000412655.1 of Myotis brandtii. Lineage (NCBI taxonomy): Eukaryota > Metazoa > Chordata > Mammalia > Chiroptera > Vespertilionidae > Myotis > Myotis brandtii. Next base: position 4,523,402 of record NW_005369442.1, on the reverse strand, counting down.
GTACCTATTGTCTGTAGGAACACTGTCCAATAGAAATCTAATGTGAACCACAAATGAAAGACACAAGTGTAATTTTAAATTTTCTAGTGGCAATTTTAAGAAATGTAAAAATTAAAAAGATGGAATTAAATTTAATAATATATTTATACTTAGACCAAAATATCCAATAAAATCAACATAAAATATTAATATTTTATACATTTTCTCATACTACCTGATAAAAATCTGTTGTGTATTTATACTTATAGCACAACTCAATTTGGACTAACCATATATTTATAACAATGCCTAATAGTTTCATGAAGCTATTGGCTACTGTATGGAAAAGCCAACCTCTACATCTTTTTCTTAGCTGCCTCTTTATCAGGCCACTTGCATGATGCATGCCTTAACAAATCAAGCAAGTCCCAAGCTTACATGTACATACATACATGAAAGTGCATGCGTATTCCTGCTTCTCCATCACTGTTCAACATCTTGATAAATGCTCCTGCCTTGCCAGATCCATTCTATACTTCCTTTTGCTCTGGTTTGACTCTTCCAATATTTGACACCAATGGGTATGAGCAGAAGGAAATAGAGGGTCAGTGTGTGTACCTCCTTCCTCCCACCTCCATCCTCTTGGAAGGTTGCAGTTTTGACAGTGGCTGAAATTGTCTACCTCAAATAATAGTTCCTTAATCATACCCATCTCCCAGTTAGCACTCTTGGCAGGTTTAGTAGCACCACCATCTTTCCTTATCTTTCAGGAGAGCAGAATGGATTGCAGCGCTACTAGTCCGCAGGTGCTTTACCATCATCTTGTTGGATCCCTTTGCTTTTCCCACATTCCTGTAAATAGTTTCATCATTCCCTTCTCTACATCTAATCCTTTTAATGTACCATCTGTTTCTTATTGTGACCCTAATTAAGATAATGGCACAATAATTTACCTAATATTACTCATGCCATAAAACGAGCATTATTTTTTACTTGTCTCTGTCAAATTAGCATGTTATTTGGCCATTAATTGCTTTCTCTTATTACTTGCCATATTTACATATTGGACTCAGTACTTTCCAGTATAATTTGTCAAAATTTCCTTTTGCCTAACTGAAACAGGATTGTCTCTCTAGATACTACCTTTCTTACATCTGCTCCTTTTACTCATGCTCACATCATAGGACAAGAAGGCAAAGTACACATTCTTATTTGCAAATTACCATTTTAAATCATTATTCTTTGATTTATACTTGAAGCTTTCATTCAACAGATCTTTATCGAGGACTAACTATATGTCAAGAACATTTTAAGAATGAGGAAAAAATCAATGACCAATTATGTAAAATTCTATACTTGTTTGAATCTTATATCTCCTCGGGGAGGCAAGTAGTTTACCAAGATAAATAAGTATAATATATACTAGTATTATGTTAAAAAGTGATATTCCAATTTACACATCATTTCCCTTTAGCAATCAAGCACAAACCTCCTCTTTTGATACTTATGCCACCTGAATAGTCATTTAAGAATTTTTGAATGACGGGTTTGCCCTATTACTTTCCATGAAAACTTTGGCTCTGGATTCATAGCCCTTATTTTTTGATTACAACCATTATTATCAGTATTGTCTTTATTCTCAGTTTATATTTTTATTCAAACCCCATAATACTCATAATCCTCCTTGTTCACTCTTTATTTTTTAAAGTAATTTATTTATTATTTTTAAAATTTCTTTATTGATTAAGGTATTACATATGTGTCCTTATCCCCCATTACCTCTCCAACCCACCCCCCCGCACTCATGCCCTCACTCCCCTGTTGGTGGGGGTAAGGAGGAAAGATCAACCAAAGGACTTGTATACATACATATAAGCCTAACCAATGGACACAGACAACAGGGGGGTGTTCACTCTTTTTTAAAAATATTTTTTATTGATTTCATAGAGGAAGGGAGAGGAAGAGAGAGATAGAAACATCAATGATGAAAGAGAATCATTGATTGACTGCCTCCTGCATGCCCCCTACTGGGAATCGAACACACAACCTGGGCATGTGGCCTGACCAGGAATCAAACAGAGACTTCCTGGTTCATAGGTCAACATTCAACCACTTAGTCCAGTACACTTGCCAGGCTCCTCCTTGATCACTCTTGATGATGACTTTCTACCCCAATGGAGCTGCAACTGATATGCATCTACTGCCTTATCTCTGCCTACATATCTACATGCCTCATGCCCCATGTTTACTTTCTTGTCTTCTGTCTCTAAGGAATAGATGGTTCTCTTGGCTGTGTCATCATTGTTCCTCCTAGTTGCCATTAGCCCATTCCTCATCTTCTCCTTCAAGCCTTTCCTTTCCTTTCATTATCCCTTCTCTCTCCTCCACCTGTACGTTATGCTCAGCATATAACAGAGCAAACATTTGTGCCATTAAAACATAAACAGAGCATAAACAAATAAATAAATCAAACAGTGACAGGAAACAGCTAACTTCTTATAACTCCTCTTCCTTCCATTTGATATTTCTGGAATGCACCAGGAACCTGAGAAAAGTGGGGTTACTTTGAGGAGCCAATCCAAAGCGGCAGGAAAAACTCTTCTTTCTATGATTGTCCACATACAAGTGTACAGAGCCATGAGAGTTAGTAACAAATTCCAGGTCTATCACTCACTAGTTTATAGCATTGAGAAGAGTTGCCTAATTTCTCTAAACTTTCTTCTGGTCTTCTTACTTTAAAATGAGAAGAAAAGAGATAAATAATTATGTTGGTTATTAACTATATTAATATGTATAGAACAACATCACATGAACAATCAATAAATGTAACCTATCATCATTATCATTATTGCAATTCATATACCTATCTCACATGGACACTATCTATTCAATCTCAAGTGTAATATTTTTATTTTAGAAAACCCAGACTAGGTATATTTTCTAAAATTAAATTTCATATCCTGTGTCCAAAATTGCCTAATGGCAGGCTAGTGATTATGTGTTTAGATTTGATAATCAGTGGTATTCAATCCCTGTGATTTAAGATGACATTAAGACAGCTTTGATGTCCCTGGTAAGATTTATCAGTTTAAGAGAATACTCCAGAACATCTAGAACAACATAGTTATTTACAGTGACTGATAGATAAAATGCAGCCCAGCCTGCACCCTCTCCAATCTGGGACCCCTCAGAGGATGTCCGACTGCCTGTGGGATCGGGGCTAAACCAGCAGTTGGACAACCCTCTCACAATCCAGTACTGCTGGCTCCTAACCACTCGCCTGCCTGCCTGCCTGGTTGTCCCTACCCGCTTCTGCCTGCATGCCTAACTGCTCCCCTGCCAGCCCAATTGCCCCAACTGCCCTACCCTGCTGGTCCAATCACCCCCAACTGCCCTACCCTGCAGTTCTGGTCCCCCCAACTGCCCTCCCCTGCAGGCCTGGTCCCCCCAACTGCCCTCCCCTGCCAGCCATCTTGTGACAACGTGGAAGTGGTCATCTTGTGACAATGTGGGGGTATCCATCTTGTGATGACATGGGGGCAACCATCTTGTGATGTAAGGGTGTGGGGGTCAATTTGCATATTACCTCTTTATTATATAGGGTGTTACATTTGTATACACTATAAAATGATGTGGAGAACAGAGATGGGGCTGTGACTTTTCCCTATCACTCTGTCACAGGAACAAATAGGATGGTAGGGTCCTTACATCAAGAACAACAGTTTTATCAGAGATTCCTATGTTGTTAAGGAGATAAGTCATCTGGGGCCACGGGGAGATCTAGGATTGTTAGAGAGCATGTGTCATGGCAAGAAACATCTGATACGGTGTACCACTAAAAAAGGCTACAAGTTGATTGCACATTTATTTTATCAAAGAGCCTTTATGTAGACATTGTGGTGCCATGCCTTTGGGGCAATGCTAGGCAGGGGAAACAGAGAAGAAAATCTTAAACCCTGCTAAGTGGAGGACAGAATAATGCCCATCCTGCCAACCCTGCAAAAGTGCTCACAGCTTTATGTCCAGAACCTATGAATAAGTTACCTTACCCAGCAAGAGACTTTGCCAATGTGATTAAAGTAAGGATCTCAAGCTGAAGAGATTATTTCAGATTATTCAGGTGGGCCCAAAGTAATCACAAAGTATCTTATAACAGAAGGAGAGAGACAGGAGAGACATGATAGAGACAAAAGGTGAAGGGGTGTACTTTGAAGATGAGGGAAGAAAATATAAGCCCAGGAATCCAGGAGCCCTGGAGAAGCTTGAAAAGTCACAAAAACTGATTCTCCCCTAGAAACTGGAGAAGGAATGCAAGCCTGCCATAAGATTAATTTCAGACTTCTGACCTCTAGAACTGTAAGATAATACATTTGTGTTAAATAGTTACAGCTGCAATAAGAAGCTAATAAACTGCTAAAAATGGTCAATGTGTATTATCTAGGTAAATTATTCAATAATTACAACACAATATTAAGAAAGTTACAGTTTTGCAGACATCGCATTGCAGTCCATTAAAGGGACACCAAACTTTTATTGATTAAAAGTGATTATTGTCAATTTTGAATTATAAATAGGAGTTATCCAGTATCTTCAGCCAATATCACTTTTTGTTCTTGTCATGCCACTCCCAATACTACCTTTCTAAAATATAAATATGATTCTACACTTAAAATTCTTCAGTAGGTTTTCATTGCCTATAATACTGATATCTTTAATTTTTAAAAATTTCTCCTCAATTTATCTCTCTAATCCCCCTTTTTACTATGAACAGCAGGAAGATAACCAGGCAGCATGTTCAACCCTTAACTTGGAAATCTCCTTTGCTATATAAGTAATTCCACCACTTACCAGTTTTGCTTTGCACGTAAGGGTAGGAGACAGTTCCCAAGTTCGCTGGCAGGATGCAAAAAGGACCCACCTCCAGTTTCCAGCAGTGAGTTCCTCCAGAGACCTTACTAGAAGCATACAGCAAGTCCTCAAATAACATCTCATTCAATGTCATTTTGTTATAATGTTGATAAGATGCTGTAGGAATTATACTCTTATTTCTATCAAACAGCCTGCGACAAAATTGGTTTCTTTATACATCGTTTGATTTAAAGCTGTAGAATTTACTGAAGTTATTAAGTGAGGATTTTCTGTACTTAAAGCCCAAACTTCTACTAACAGTCTCTTCAAGGTGATTTAGGCTTACTATATCATGCTCCTCAAATGCCTTCAAGCCTCACCACCAGCAAGTTCCAAAGCCATGCCCACATGTTTAGGTATTCGTTAAACAAACAACCTACTTCTGGTACCATCTTTCTATACCTAACAAATGTATTCCAATTTAGTGGCTTAAAACAACACACAACTATTATCAGATAGATTCTGTATGTCATAGTTCAGCAGGGCGTAGCTGCATCATTTATTGAGGATCCCACACAGCTACAACCAAATATTAGGCTGTGTTCCCATCTGGAAACTGCCCTGGGAAAGAATCTGCTTGGAAACTCATTCCAATCATTGGCAGAAGCCATTTCCTTATGGATGTAAGACTTAAGGGCACAGCTTTTTGCTGGCTGTGGGCTGGAGGCTGCTCTCAGGTCTTATAGACAAACTGCAAATGTGTGCCCAGTGGACTTTCTCAACATGGACTCTTAGTTCATGAAGCCAATAAGGAGAATTCAAGCTCCAGTCTGCTGAAATGAAGATTTATATAATGTAATGTAACTCTGGGGATAGTATCCCATCACTTTTCCTATATGCTATAGCTAAGAAGCACAGATATTGCCCACTCTCTCTCGAGAGAGAGTCCTCTACAATGTGCTGACACTAGGAGGTGAGAAATCATAGGTTTTATCCATCACAAATAATAGTCCAATTTCTTATATGTAGTAATACATGTGTTCATAATGCATCCCTGGTTTGATTTCCTCTCAGGTATCAAGAAAATGATTCCCCATCCTATTGTTCTTTAATTACCAAAACCATTGTTCAACTTAACAGAATCCTTAATATTGTCATTTATAATGTTGATATTAAATTACTATGCATGCATTCATTGGTAGGAAGGATGTATGATAGAAATAGCTTGGATTATGAAATAGAACTGTCAGGATTATTATGGGAATTACTGACTTTGTAGCTCCTTCTTATATTCTTATATACCATGAGTCAAACCATTTTAACTCTTTCAGCCTTTTTCTTCATCATCAAAATCAGGATGATAATCAACAATGTCATGAAAATTGTATGTGAGTATATGTATTAATACATATATTTTATAAACTTTAAAGTTCTATGCATAAATTGATTTGAATAATATTGATAATCATAGTATTAATTATGAAGTATGACATATGAATGTCATCTCAGTAAAGTTTTGGGAAATTCTAAAAAGGCAACCTAGATAATGTTTTGCTTCATTACTTATTTTTATTATTATTGTCCCATTACTTTTCAAAAAGATTTCTTGCAACAATCAACTATTTTACACAAACCTACTTTCATCTACATACAATGCCTCCTCTGAGGTTTCTGCCCAATATCCTTTGTTTTTTTTTCTCATTTCCTTCTAAATATGCAGCTATATTAATGCCCCATTCTTTGAAAATGGTAGTCTACTTTTGCAGAATTTGTCCCAAGATATTTAAATAAGAATATATTTTTATTTACTAGTCTTTCAGTTCAATCTTATTTTCTATGTCTATGTGTTTTGTTTAATCATAAGCAATATTCTTTACCTTACTTATTTTCAGCTGTTCAACTCACTCACATTTTTAGGTGCTAAAATCCCTAAAAGTATTTAGGTTATAATACTGTAAGTTTTAACTGTCTTTGCCTTTTTTTATGACTAAACTTTAATTTATATGATGGTAATAAATTGTGTGTATACATATATAATATGTATCTATATGCATATTTATAAATATGTATCTTTTTATTTTATTTAAGAAATGAGAATTACCACAGCTAAAATTATTCCATATGATGCAAAATAAGATTTTTTTTTTGCACAGAGCATAAACCAATTGGTTTATATTGAATGAAAGTCTAGCCACTCAAGAAAATAAAGAAGACTTGGGAGTGGAAAGTGTTTCTTCCATATTAGTGTGTTTTACTAAAGCAATACCTAAAGTAATTTTAAAACCTCATGTATAGCCATGCATGGTTTATGTTTATAGTAAAATAAAATGTATGAGTGTATTCTTGTTTAATTAAAATATAGTCAATATTCACTGGACACCTTAACTTTGACCTTTCTGGGTTCATAATTTCATCCTTGTGTTAAGAAGGAATTCTCATCATTTACTTTTCTAAAATTTGCTATTTATTCTCATTATTTTAGTTACCTAGAAATCTACCTTAAAACACAAATTTATATAAATAGTAGATTTAGCATTGCTTTCTCCCCTTATATTTATATTTAGGTTTGAAAGATATTTTTTAAATGTAGACCTTTGATATTTTTACCTATAAGTCATTGACCTCTCTGAAAATTATTGAGGAATGAGGAAAAGATGAAGAATTGGTAAACATTTAGATTCTCAACTCTTTCAACTCTCAAGTATTAAGGTAAGTATTTTTAAAAGAGTATTTGGCAAATGTTTTTAAATTACATTGTCAGGGCGTAGCTGCATCATTTATTGAGGATCCCACACACTACAACCAAATATTAGGTTGTGTTCCCATCTGGAAACTGCCCTGGGGAAGAATCTGCTTGGAAACTCATTCCAATTGTTGGCAGAAGCCATTTCCTTGTGGATGTAAGACTTAAGGGCCCAGCTTTTTGCTGGCTGTGGGCTGGAGGCTGCTCTCAGGTCTTATAGACAAACTGCAAATGTGTGCCCAGTGGATGTTCTCAACATGGACACTTAGTTCATGAAGCCAATAAGGAGAATTCAAGCTCCAGTCTGCTGAAACGAAGATTTATATAATGTAATGTATCTCTGGGGATAGTATCCCATCACTTTTCCTATATGCTATAGCTAAGAAGTACAGATCTTGCCCACTCTCTCGAGAGAGTCCTCTACAATGTGCTGACACTAGGAGGTGAGATCAACCGAAGGACTTGTATGCATGCATATGAGCATAACCAATGGACATAAGACACTGGGGGGTAGGGGAAGCCGGGGTATTGTCAAGGGTGGGGAAAAAAAGGACACATATGTAATACCCTTTGTAATGCTTTAAGCAATAAAAAGAAAAAAAAGGTAAGTATTTTTAAAAGAGTATTTGGCGAATGTTTTTAAATTACATTGCCCTTGTAAGTTACTATAATGATTACTGATGACTTTTGGCCCTCTTCGAGTGGTGGGGAATTCTTCACATCTAAGCTATAATTTTAATGTTTCAAATACTTTCCCAAAGCTTTTTTTCTTTGTTAACATTTATGGGACACCTGTTGCTTTGAAGCTAGAAAATCAGCTCACCTGCAAGACAGGAGATAAATCAGACAATAGTATGTACAGCTACAAATGAATGGTGGGCTCAAAATAAAGATAAAAACAATAAGCTTCTACTTACAGTGTCTCTTGAGATTTATTTGCTGATAACAAGTTTTATAAGCTAATTTGTCCACTGATAATTGTTTTAGCAATAAGATATATTTTTATTAATTGAGTATATTTGTAGAATACATCAAGTAATGAATCAGTAAATATGTATTTATTCAATAAATATTTGAAGAGATGTACAAAATGTAGAGTTGCTGAGTCAAACAATACAATTAGAAGTGAAGGTGAATCATGTCCAGTCTGTGTCCAGTCTAGTTCTGAAGATATCTATGGGTAGTTATAATAAACTTCACAATACAGTTAGTGTGGTCAAAAGATATTAACAACACTGTTATGGTAGTTCAAAGAGAAAAAATATTATTTATTGCCCCAGAGTGATCAGAAAAATCCTCTTGAGGAAGTTGGCATTTAGTTATGCCTTGCATAAGAATGTTGTACTTTTAGACAAATGTAAGTAAAACCAGTCTATGAGCACCTTACCTACCGAGCACCTTCAATGAGCTAAACGCTATTTTGGGCTCCTTATTAGGTTTTATTTTTAATTGCTGTATAACAAATTACTACTAACTTGGTGTTCTAAAACATCACAGAGGTATTATCTCAGAGTTCTTTAGGCAAAAAATCCACCTTGCTGGCTGGGTTTTTTCTTAGGGTATCATAAGCCTGAAATCAAAGCGACGACTGAGCTGAGCTCCTGTTTGTAGGCTCTGGGAAGGATCTTCTCTTATTCAGGAAGCTTATTCAGGATGTTGCAGAGTCCAGTTCCTTATGGATAAAGGTCTTAAGTCCCTGTTTCCTTGCTAGCTGGCTGCCAGCCAGGGCCACTTTCTACTCCTAGAGGTCTTCCATTTTCTTTCTCACGTGGCCCCTCCAAATTCAAAGGAGCGACATGGTATTAAGCTTTTCTCATGCTTCAAATCTCTGACAGCCCTCTGCCTTCCTCTTCTCTCTTCTGCCATCATTCAGAGAAAGTTCTCTGTTTAAAGGCTAATGTGATGAATTTAGGTCTATCTAGATAATGTCCCATTTTTTTCAGATCAACGGTACCATATAACATAACATAATCACTTTAAAAGGTGCCAAGGATGAAGACTTGCCTATTCTAATGTCCAGGTTTGAAATTTCACTGTCTATAAAATTACTGATGTAGGAAGTTGTGAAAATTATGTCAACGCAATATTTATCCAAGTCAGAAACATTTCATTAATATAATAGACTGATTCTAAAGAAAATTATGATTCTGAGCTATTTCTGAAAGTAAAGGTGCTTGATGATGACACTGAAGAAACTATATTTCCAAAGAGAGGCCCATCAAACAGGTTAGAAAACAGTAACTTCAAGGGGATTCGCATAAACCTTACAGCATGAACATGATACCACAAAAACAAGTTAATTACATTTTTAAGACCCTAATGAACACAACGGTCCTGGGGAATCTCCAGCCAGATCCTTTTATCAACATGAACATTTTTGATAATGATTCCAGCATGAATTTGTTACCAAAGGATCCAGCTGGCCCCACATCAAAAATAATTTTTATCCCCAGAGTTAATACTATTTGACTGAATTAATGCAAGAGGCACCATAAAGTTCTCCCTGCATCAACTTACAAGGTTTTATTTTTAATTGCTGTATAACAAATTACTACTAACTTGGTGTTCTAAAACATCACAGAGGTATTATCTCAGAGTTCTTTAGGCAAAAAATCCACCTTGCTGGCTGGGTTTTTTCTTAGGGTATCATAAGCCTGAAATCAAAGCGACGACTGAGCTGAGCTCCTGTTTGTAGGCTCTGGGAAGGATCTTCTAAGCTTATTCAGGATGTTGCAGAGTCCAGTTCCTTATGGATAAAGGTCTTAAGTCCCTGTTTCCTTGCTAGCTGGCTGCCAGCCAGGGCCACTTTCTACTCCTAGAGGTCTTCCATTTTCTTTCTCACGTGGCCCCTCCAAATTCAAAGGAGCGACATGGTATTAAGCTTTTCTCATGCTTCAAATCTCTGACAGCCCTCTGCCTTCCTCTTCTCTCTTCTGCCATCATTCAGAGAAAGTTCTCTGTTTAAAGGCTAATGTGATGAATTTAGGTCTATCTAGATAATGTCCCATTTTTTTCAGATCAACGGTACCATATAACATAACATAATCACTTTAAAAGGTGCCAAGGATGAAGACTTGCCTATTCTAATGTCCAGGTTTGAAATTTCACTGTCTATAAAATTACTGATGTAGGAAGTTGTGAAAATTATGTCAACACCATATTTATCCAAGTCAGAAACATTTCATTTATATAATAGACTGATTCTAAAGAAAATTATGATTCTGAGCTATTTCTGAAAGTAAAGGTGCTTGATGATGACACTGAAGAAACTATATTTCCAGAGAGGCCCATCAAACAGGTTAGGAAATAGTAACTTCAAGGGGAATCGGATAAAACCTTACAGCATGAACATGATACCACAAAACCAAGTTAATTACATTTTTAAGACCCTAATGAACACAATGGTCCCAGGGAATCTCCAGCCAGATCCTTTTATCAACATGAACACTTTTGATAATGATTCCAGCATGAACTTGTTACCACAGGATCCAGCTGGCCCCACATCAAAAATAATTTTTAAAAAAATTAAAGAACAAACTTAAACAAGGAGACAAAAGACTTATACAACAAAAACTACAACATGTTGCTGAAAGAAATTAGAAAAGGCACAAATAAATGGAAAGGCATTCTGTGCTCAGAGATTAGACAAATTAATATGTTAAGATGTCAGTACTACCCAAAGTAATATACAGATTTGATGATATGTTAAAATTTTATTTGTTTTTTAAAGGGAAAAATCTACAGAGTGAAAAGGCAAACTACAGAATGGGAGTTAATATTTGCAAATAATATATCTGGTAAAGGGTTAATATACAGAATATATAAAGAACTCTTCTATCTCAATAACAATAATAATGAACACAAACAACCCAATTAAAAATGAAATTTCTCCAAAGGGATGTACAAATTGCTCAGAAGCACATGAAAAGATGTTCAATGTCACTAACCATCAGGGAAATACAAGTAAAAACCACTGTGATGCACAACCTCCCACCCAATATAATGCTAACTTTTAAAAGAACAAAACATAAAAAATGTTAGCAACAATATTGAGCAATTAGAACCCTTGTACAGTATTGGTAGGAATGTAAATTAATGCAGCTGCTATGGAGAACAGTATGGTGGTACCTCAAAACATTAAAAATAAAATTTCTGCATAATCCAATAATTCCACTTATGGTTATATACAGAAAAGAGTTGAAAGCAGGAAGCCAAACAGGCATTTGTGCATTTGTGTTCATAGTGGTAATATTCACAATAGCCAGAAGTTGGGTACAACCCAAGTTTTCATCCACCCATGAATAGATAAAAAAAATGTGGCATGTGCATAACAAAATATTATTCAGCTTTAAAAAGAGAAGGGAATTCTGATACATGCTGCAGCTTGGATAAACCTTGAAGATATTATGCTAAATGAAATGAGCCAGTCACCAAAAGACAAATACTGTATGATTTCACTCATATGAGGTACCTAGAGTAAGGAGATTCACAGAGACAGGAAGTATAAAGAGTGTTGCCAGGGGCTGGGGAGCTGGGGGAAATGAGAAGTAGTGGTTTAATGGGTACAGAGTTTCAGTTTTGCAACATAAAAAGATTTCTGGAGATGACTGCACAACAATGTGGATAAACTTAACACTACTGACCTGTACACTACAAAATGGTTAAGCTGGTATATTTTCCCTGCAAGGTTTTGCCAGACTATACTAGGAGTCATATGCTCAGAGTATTCATATTATACTTACATGTCTACCCTATGTCTTTTAATAAAAGATTGTTGATACTTGAGTATATACAACCGTCAATCAAACTAAATTTCATTCAGTGACAAAATGCATGTGTATAAAAATTTTAGAGCCATTAAAATATTTGGGAAGGTACCATAATTTCTAATTATGTAACATTGATTATCTCAAGAGAAAGAAATTGAAAATGTTGGAGTGGGAAAAAGAACGCATATATTATTCATGTTTTCATTATATACCTTTGCAACATTGCAATGTGTATTAATTAACCTTTTAAAAAATCCATCACAACTGATGGAAAAAAAATCTTATTTAAAATATCCTTTCAACAACACTATACTTCTTTTTTATAACAACATCTATATTTTCTGGAGGAAATTTTGTCTTTCACACTAATGCAATAACCCCTCAGCAAGATCTTTATAAGTGTCAGTCATACATAATTTTTAGATTTTGGGTTATTTCTCTGCAAATGCACTGAATTTGATTCTGTTGTGGTGACCTTTAATAATGTATTAAATTTAAAACTCAAGAAAGTGCAAATGTTCAAGTAATGCAGATGTTCCAAGAGTAATAATAATTGTTCTGCCCTTAATTGGAGCTGGATGAAGGCACTGGAAATCTAGTCACTAATGATGATGATAATATTTTATATTACTGTAACATTTAAAAATTTTCAGAGTTGCTCATTTATTTTTATTATATGCTTGCAATGATCCTCGAGGCTTCTGTCATCATCATATCTCTGATGAAAAATCCGATGATAAGATGTTGGGTAACATGCCAAAAGTCACAGCTATCATATGGAGGAGTTGGGAAGAAACTCAGAGGTATTTAAGTCTAATTTCTAGTTTCTTTTTCTTGCTTCTGTCATATTGCAAAATTATGGCCTTTTGTTGGGTACTCGCAGCAAACTCCAACTTGGGAGCCTTTGCTTGATATTCTATCTGCCCCAGAAAAGAAAAGCTGCTCTTTCTTCTGACCAGGTGGCATATTGCCATTACAACACCCTTTAATAAATAAACACATCTATTCAATGTCAAACAAATTAGAAAGTACTTATTTCTGTTCAGTGAGCCAGATGAAATCAATAATCACTGGGGAGTTGCCACTACAATTCGTTAGAGCTGTTCACTGGGTCTCAGCAATCAGCTCAGAGGAAGAAGCCATGTTTGGGTTCACCAGGGAGAGAAATTTAGCATCAAACATCTCAGCTCAAGTGAAAATAGTATGTAATAATCATTTCATTACAGCCGCTTACACTGCAAAGTGCTGAATTTTTTTCTCAATAATGGGAGAAATGGCTTCCGAATCAGCCACTAATTTTGAGAATGCAACTCAGCATTTTTTAAAAAATTATGTAAGTTGAAAGAAAGCATGGCAATGCTTTTGTGAACAGTATGATGATACTGGTCTCTTTGCTCCCCCAAGTCCACCTCATCCCTCACAACTCAGCACCTGCTCACTGGTCTATTTCACTGCTTATGACTTTCCCGTTCCTTTCTCCCAGTCTCCTTTTCTCCCCCAGGACTCATTGTTTGGTGGTCTGTCTTCTCTCTATCTCCATTTATTTTCCTACTGATTTTATTCAGTTTCATGGTTTTAAATAGCATCCAAATGGCCACAGATCCTGAAGTAAGTGTGTGCTAGATTGTTTGCTGACCTCCTGACTCGGATATCCAATTTGACAGGACAAATTGGCCACCCCATTTAATGTCTAAAAACCATTTTAAACTCAACATGTCTAGACGGAATCTTTCATTTCCCTCCTAAAACTATTCTCAATTAATAGCAACTCCATCCTGTCTCTGAACCATGAAGTTATTCTACATTTTCCCCTTTCTCTTATACCAACCTCTATGCCAGAAAACTATGGACTTCATCTTCCAATGTAGCCAGAATCCACCCACGTCTCACTGCCCTCACTATTATTTCCCCAGAGTTAATACTATTTGACTGAATTAATGCAAGAGGCACCATAAAGTTCTCCCTGCATCAACTTACACCCCCCCCCTACTCTCAGTCTATTCCAAAGATAACAAGAATATAAATTGGATAATATTACTGCTTTGCTTAAAATCGTGCAGTGGTTTGCAAAAGATAAAAGCCAAAGTCATGACAACCATCTTCACAGGCCTGCAGAATTCAGCCTCATTTACCTTCCTCCTCACTCACTTCTGTCTACACACCGGCCTCCTGCAGCTCCATGAGGAGCCGAGGCCTGCTACAGCTTTAGGGCCTCTGCACTCCCGGTCACATCCTCCACCGGCAGTGTTCTTTCTCCCAACATCTAGATGGCTATTTCCTCCAAATCCTTCAAGCCTTTGTTCAATGTCTGCTTACTCACAGCTTGTCACTCCAGGCAACTCCACTTTCTAGTTCCTTTTGCCTCCATAGCTAATATCTTCTAATCTATTACAACATTTACTTGTTGCTCCAATTTTTATTTACCACCTATCTTTCTCTGTAGGAATGTAAGTTCCATGAGGGCCTCATTGCTTTGCTCAATGTTGTACAGCAACCACCTAAAGTGTCTGACAGATAGCAGATAACTCAGTGATGTGTGAAAACAAATTTTTTTTTCTAAAGAAATTTACTTCTTAGAAAGAGACAATAATTTATTTTTTCTCTATATGTCCCATCAAACATGTCATTAGGTCTATAGAATTTCGACTTATTCTACTATGGTTAAAAAATGCTCACAGTCTCAAATTCAGGATAGCCAGTACCCACACTTCTTGGGCAGGGGCATAATAAAAGAGATCTTTCTTATCCTGAAAAACACTGGGCTGCACTCAGTGGAACTATTATGGGAACAAATCTAATAAAGCTTCATTAAAATATAACCCATATTAAATACTAGTTGAAGTTATTTGTTTACATGTTTTATACATGGGAACATTTTGGGAAGTATTATTTGGGCTTAAATTATGTGGGATCCAAATGTTTTCATTATATTTCCCATCTTTTTTAGTATAGGAATTTAGCAGCTGTCATTAAAAATAGTACTTTAAAAATATCTTTCTGCATTTTCCCAAATCAAAAAAGTATATGTAAGAATTTCAATCTCACTTTTTAAAGAAGTCATTATTATGCATTAATTTTTATTATATGCTTGCAATGATCCTCGAGGCTTCTATCATCATCATATCTCTGATGAAAAATCTGATGATAAGATGTTGGGTAACATGCCAAAAGTCAAAGCTATCATATGGAATTTTTTTCTATATGCATTTTAGTAAGACTGATTTAAAATGTTATAGCAATAAAATGTAAAATATTATCTTTAAAAACATAATTACCTTAAATGTTAAATTAATAAAAATATTTCGTGACTTTTAATTAATCCCTTGCTCATTTTGTGGCTTTTCAAAAAGTGAATTACATTGGGAAATCCTGATTCCTAGTGGCTCTAATTTCTAGTTTCTTTTTCTTGCTTCTGTCATATTGCAAAATTATGGCCTTTTGTTGGGTACTCGCAGCAAACTCCAACTTGGGAGCCTTTGCTTGATATTCTATCTGCCCCAGCAAAGAAAAGCTGCTCTCTCTTCTGACCAGGTGGCATATTGCCATTACAACAGCCTTTAATAAATAAACACATCTATTCAATGTCAAACAAATTAGAAAGTACTTATTTCTGTTCAGTGAGCCAGATGAAATCAATAATCACTGGGGAGTTGCCACTACAATTCGTTAGAGCTGTTCACTGGGTCTCAGCAATCAGCTCAGAGGAAGAAGCCATGTTTGGGTTCACCAGGGAGAGAAATTTAGCATCAAACATCTCAGCTCAAGTGAAAATAGTATGTAATAATCATTTCATTACAGCCGCTTACACTGCAAAGTGCTGAATTTTTTTCTCAATAATGGGAGAAATGGCTTCCGAATCAGCCACTAATTTTGAGAATGCAACTCAGCATTTTTTAAAAAATTATGTAAGTTGAAAGAAAGCATGGCAATGCTTTTGTGAACAGTATGATGATACTGGTCTCTTTGCTCCCCCAAGTCCACCTCATCCCTCACAACTCAGCACCTGCTCACTGGTCTATTTCACTGCTTATGACTTTCCCGTTCCTTTCTCCCAGTCTCCTTTTCTCCCCCAGGACTCATTGTTTGGTGGTCTGTCTTCTCTCTATCTCCATTTATTTTCCTACTGATTTTATTCAGTTTCATGGTTTTAAATAGCATCCAAATGGCCACAGATCCTGAAGTAAGTGTGTGCTAGATTGTTTGCTGACCTCCTGACTCGGATATCCAATTTGACAGGACAAATTGGCCACCCCATTTAATGTCTAAAAACCATTTTAAACTCAACATGTCTAGACGGAATCTTTCATTTCCCTCCTAAAACTATTCTCAATTAATAGCAACTCCATCCTGTCTCTGAACCATGAAGTTATTCTACATTTTCCCCTTTCTCTTATACCAACCTCTATGCCAGAAAACTATGGACTTCATCTTCCAATGTAGCCAGAATCCACCCACGTCTCACTGCCCTCACTATTATTTCCCCAGAGTTAATACTATTTGACTGAATTAATGCAAGAGGCACCATAAAGTTCTCCCTGCATCAACTTACACCCCCCCCCTACTCTCAGTCTATTCCAAAGATAACAAGAATATAAATCAGATAATATTACTGCTTTGCTTAAAATCGTGCAGTGGTTTGCAAAAGATAAAAGCCAAAGTCATGACAACGGTCTTCACAGGCCTGCAGAATTCAGCCTCATTTACCTTCCTCCTCACTCACTTCCGTCCACACACCAGCCTCCTGCAGCTCCATGAGGAGCCGAGGCCTGCTACAGCTTCAGGACCTCTGCACTCCCGGTCACATCCCCCAACGGCAGTGTTCTTTCTCCCAACATCTAGATGGCTATTTCCTCCAAATCCTTCAAGCCTTTGTTCAATGTCTACTGACTCACAGCTTGTCACTCCAGGCAACTCCACTTTCTAGTTCCTTTTGCCTCCATAGCTAATATCTTCTAATCTATTACAACATTTACTTGTTGCTCCAATTTTTATTTACCACCTATCTTTCTCTGTAGGAATGTAAGTTCCATGAGGGCCTCATTGCTTTGCTCAATGTTGTACAGCAACCACCTAAAGTGTCTGACAGATAGCAGATAACTCAGTGATGTGTGAAAACAAATTTTTTTTTCTAAAGAAATTTACTTCTTAGAAAGAGACAATAATTTATTTTTTCTCTATATGTCCCATCAAACATGTCATTAGGTCTATAGAATTTCGACTTATTCTACTATGGTTAAAAAATGCTCACAGTCTCAAATTCAGGATAGCCAGTACCCACACTTCTTGGGCAGGGGCATAATAAAAGAGATCTTTCTTATCCTGAAAAACACTGGGCTGCACTCAGTGGAACTATTATGGGAACAAATCTAATAAAGCTTCATTAAAATATAACCCATATTAAATACTAGTTGAAGTTATTTGTTTACATGTTTTATACATGGGAACATTTTGGGAAGTATTATTTGGGCTTAAATTATGTGGGATCCAAATGTTTTCATTATATTTCCCATCTTTTTTAGTATAGGAATTTAGCAGCTGTCATTAAAAATAGTACTTTAAAAATATCTTTCTGCATTTTCCCAAATCAAAAAAGTATATTTAAGAATTTCAATCTCACTTTTTAAAGAAGTCATTATTATGCATTAATTTGTATATATTATTCTTCATAGCTCCACATTTTTTCTATATGCATTTTAGTAAGACTGATTTAAAATGTTATAGCAATAAAATGTAAAATATTATCTTTAAAAACATAATTACCTTAAATGTTAAATTAATAAAAGTATTTTCGTGACTTTTAATTAATCCCTTGCTCATTTTGTGGCTTTTCAAAAAGTGAATTACATTGGGAAATCCTGATTCCTAGTGGCCAGTATTCTGGATTCCCTTATCTGTTTTTCCTTGCCCCTTTTTCATGAAAGCAACACACATTTTTAGTGATTATTTGAAAATCTAAGCTCATAATTCCAATATAGCACAAGCACATATAATGAAATTTGCTGAAATAAAACAACTCTATATTAAAGGGCTTTAGATTACTTCACTCTGTCAATTAAATGGAATAAATCCCTTAAAATGATTTTGTCATCATACATCAATATATTCACTAAGAAAAATTTGGTACCAAGATCATAAAAAGTTCAACTTAAGACTTACTTTCCTCAAATTCTCACATTCAGTTTTTCAGAATGGTCTGAATTAATGAGTCATTTTTATCACAAAACTCTGAAAGAAACATTAAAATGATTAATGTATTACAAACTTAGGAGAGAGCTGATATTGTGAAAGGAACTTAATACTTCTAATAATATTTCTCTCAACTGCTAAATTTTCAGTTCAATACCTTCTCAGGAAGATGTCAGAATGAAGCATTAAAGGTGCCTGACTCCATCAGAATGGGAATAGAGGAGTGATCTTGAAGAGAAAGAAGCTGGAGGAATCAATAAAGCTCCCCCGATGGGCCCACAGAGAGCGGAATGGAAAGAGGCAGTATGAGCACTTGTGACAGAACAGACATTTTTAACATATTGTTTTCACTTAGTGATCACAACAAAACTTGGTACGATTTCTCTGTATAAAAGTGAGGAAAATGAGGCTTCAAAAGTTTAAGTGACTTTAAAAATAGGCAATTTTAATTTGTGAAGCCAATATTAAAACCAAGATCTGTTGGAACCAGCTGCTGAAAGTGTGGTCCACAAAGCAGCAACATCTGTATCATGCGGGGGCTTATTGGAAACATTCACCTTGGCCTGAATCACAGTCTGAGGCATGGCACTCAGGAACTGGTCTTAAGCTTTCTAGGTGATTTGTTTTAGAAAGACTGTCTTACACCACATAGGTGTCTTGGAATCACGCTTCATTTATCATACTTACAACTACATGTCTTTGTACAAACTACTGAACTCTCTCTATATCCCCAGAGTTAATACTATTTGACTGAATTAATGCAAGGGACACCATAAAGTTCTCCCTGCATCAACTTACACCTATCATTTCATCTTCTGTTAACAAGGTCGAAAAAAGTCCCTTATGCTTTTCTCATAGGACCTTGGAAATGGAACATTGTATCCTATAAAGCATTATAAAATATAAATATTAAAATGTATTATTATCAATCATAATTAGTATAATTATTCTATATCTCCATTTATGAAATATTCCTAAGTGAAAACTCTTTAAAGAAAGAAGCTGAGCCCTAGCCAGTTTGGCTCAGTGGATAGAACATTGGCCTGTGGACTGAAGGGTGCCGGGTTCAATTCCAGTCAAGGGCATATGCCCAGGTTTCAGACTTGATCCCTGGTAGGGGGCATGTAGGAGGCAGTCGATCAATGATTCTCTCTCATTATGGATGTTTCTAACTCTCTCCCTCACCCTTTCTCTATGAAATCAAATATATATATATCCTATCTAATAAAGGGTAATATGCAAATTAACCATCACTCTGTCACAAAGATGGCAGGGCCCATAGCCACCAGATGGCAGTGCTCAGTCCTCTCAGCCTCGTAGGAGTCCCCCCCGTCCCATGGAGGCGGCCACTGAGAGCCATATACACATATATATATATCCTATCTAATGAAGGGTAATATGCAAATTAACTATCACTCTGTCACAAAGATAGCAGGGCCCATAGCCACAAGATGGCAGTGCTCAGTCCTCTCAGCCTCGTAGGAGTCCCCCCGTCCCATGGAGGCGGCCACTGAGAGCGGGCAGTGTGAGCGGCATGGCGAAATACTTGCTTCATCGTCATGGTGACGAGGCAAGCGTTCCACCCCGGCTGCGAGGGCCTCTGGGCTGAAGAGAGCCTCTGGGAAGCGGGTGTGGAGTGGCCAGGCCCCCCCACAGAGAGCTACTGGTGCATGGATTTGTGTACAGGGCTACTAATATATATATAGATGAATCCACCCAACACCATCTGATTATTTCATCTCTTTTGTCAAGACTACTTAGAAGTTGCCCTAGAACACAATAATAACTGATGGCTTTGTAAACATAATGATTGTATCATTTGAGTGTCTGTTTTCTCACCTTTAGAAACAGAAACAATTAACTTCCTCAAGTCATTAAAATCAAAACTGGAACTGAACTGATCTCTTATAGGAAGACAAGATGTTTGCATTTTAGTGAGACCTGCTTTTAAATAAAGAGAAATGCTGAGTTAAACCTGGAGTTCATCATTCATATCTTAATGTAATAGCATGTTCAAGCCAGCTTTAGAGACTAAACATAAGCATTCAGAAACATGCTCTGTCAGAAGTGGAATAACCTTGTACTAATAGGAGTTTGTGCTTTGGTTCTCAAGGGCGAAGTCCCTCCCTACTTCTCTTTTAGTATAAAATTAGTCAGCTGATATGTATGTGTGCATACAAGTAGACAAATAATGCAGAAACAAATTATATTTTTAGAAACTTCCAAATAAGGATAATTCTGAAATAAGGAGTTATACTTTCTGAAGATGGTATATATTTTCTCCCTGCTTTTCTCAAATCTGGTTTATATGAATCCCACCTTCATTCCAACATTTCCAAACTTAGTAACTATAAAGATAAAGCTACAGTGCAGGCACACATACTGCATGCCCACCCAAAAATAACCTAAAATCAAAATTTTAACCATTTGGATGGATTATCCTATATAATAAAACGGTAACATGCAAATTAACCCTAACGGTGGAACAACCTGGAACAACTGGTCACAATGACATGCCCTGACCACCAGGGGGCAGAAGCTCAATGCAGGAGCTGCCCCCTGATAGTCAGTGCACTTCCACAGGAGGAGCACCACTCAGCCAGAAGCCAGCTCATGGCTGGCCAGCATAGTGGTGGTGGTTGGAGCCTCTCCTGCCTTCGTGGCAGCGCTAACGATGTCTGACTCATGGCTTAGGCCCACTCCTTGTGGGGAGTGGGCCTAAGCACAAGGAGTGGGCCTAAGCCAATAGTCAGACATCCTCTGAGGGTTCCTGGGCTGCCAGAGGGATGTCTGACTGCCAGCTTAGTCCTGATCCCCTGGGAAGTGGGCCTAAGCTGGCAGGTGGACATTCTCTGAGGGCTGGCAGCGCTAACGATGTCTGACTCATGGCTTAGGCCCACTCCTTGTGGGGAGTGGGCCTAAGCACAAGGAGTGGGCCTAAGCCAATAGTCGGACATCCTCTGAGGGTTCCTGGGCTGCCAGAGGGATGTCTGACTGCCAGCTTAGTCCTGATCCCCTGGGAAGTGGGCCTAAGCTGGCAGGTGGACATCCCCTGAGGGCTCCTGGATTGTGAGAGGGCTCAGGCTGGGCTGAGGGACCCCTCCCCCCCGAGTGCACGAATTTTCATTCACTGGGCCTCTAGTACTAATTATAAATCACTCAAAGATCGGATTTCTCTGTCTGTGTGTGTGCATCTCTATTTCATCTCTGTCTCGCTGTGTCTACACACACACACACACACAGATTTAGAGGATTTACCTACATCCTGAGAGCCATTTGTGAACTTGTTATTGAAGGTCTGGCCCTAGGTTTGGATTTAAAAGGACTCCATTATGATTGAGGGGGAGCATCTTGCAGTTAAGAGCAGGCTCTGGAACCAATTATCTTGTTTTGTAATCT
The DNA here is from genome assembly GCF_000412655.1 of Myotis brandtii. Classification (NCBI taxonomy): domain Eukaryota; kingdom Metazoa; phylum Chordata; class Mammalia; order Chiroptera; family Vespertilionidae; genus Myotis; species Myotis brandtii. The sequence goes on along the minus strand of NW_005369442.1, from coordinate 4,501,478 downwards.
TGTTCCATTGCCTGAAAACAATGTTAACTTGGGCAAGTTACTTAACCTCTCTGTAACTCAGCTCCCTGCTATAAAATGAGGCTACCAACAGTACTTACCTTCAAGGATAAGGATCACATAAGTCAACATGTGTAAATCTCCAGAAGAGTTGCTGGCACCTAACATGCACTGAAGGTATTTTTCACATAAAAATAAATTAATCCTAATTGTTATAAGAAAATGTCTATACTTAGGTTCATATTAATATATTTTATAAGGACACCAGTTAAATTAGGGTAACATTTCCCCCAGAGTATCATTTTTCTCACATTCATCAGATCAATTTTTAAAACAACTCTCACCTAGCCATTTTGCAGTTAAATTTCTAGAGGATGTGCTTTACCAAATGAGAAGAAACAACTGAATCAAGTAGTATCAACTCAGTTTTCATACCCTTTTAAAAGCATCTAATATTTTTTCTTAAAAAGAAGACTTGCATGAGGCAACACCACAGTTACTTTCTGAGATGTGGTGTATGCATAAAAGAGGATGTAAATTAGATAAAGTGAAATAAAGAACCAGAGTCAGTCAAACAGCTACTAAATATCAGGTCCTTTTAAGAAAACCACTGTAGCCTAAAACAACAAAATTATAAACTGTTACTAAGTCAAAGATATCAACAGCTGAGTTTGTGTTGTATGTGTGTCTGTGTAGGTATCTGACTGTTGTTCTGTGTGTGTGCACTGGGAGAATGATGATTCTAAACAGCATTTGATAACCTCAGGGTGATAATGAAAATGGAGAAAAGAATGAGCAAGAACATGAGGAAAATATTGAATGAATTCAAGGAATACAGAAAAAGAACCAAGCTAAATTAACTTTATATACTCTAATACCATTATACTATGCATGGAGTCACAAAAATTTGGTTGACAAACTTTATAGAAAATATAAGAATAATAGAATATGATTACTGTAATAAATTGACAGAGATTTAAAAATCATATTGAAAAATTAAGATATGCTTTGATGATGGTTTAGATTATGATAAACTTTTCTGGAAAATATCTTAAAATGTTCAATTAAAGTCTAAACTATGAATATATCTTGTCCTCCCAACTCTATACCACGAAACACATTTTTAAAAAATATATTTGTATTCATTTAAGAGAGATAGAAACATCAATGCATCAACATCTATTGGCTGCCTCTTGCAAGCCCACTCCTGGGTATTAAGCCTGCAACCCTGGGGAAGGAGCCCTGACCAGGAATCAAACCGGGGACCGCTTGGTGCATGGGTCGATGCTCAACCACTGGGAAACACTGGCTGGGCCCAGAAACCCATTTTAAAGTAGCAATTGTCAGTACTATATATTTGTATGACAAAGTTTTTTGCAGGTTAATTTTTAATATGTAAAAAATAAACAATTTAAATGAGCAATGACATATTAAATATTAAATTAGTTCTTCAGCATCAATAAAATAAAATCAATTTGACATTATGCTTAGAAAATTTCTAATGACTTGAAAAGTGCATATAAATGCAATGGTAAATGAAATTTAAATGTATATACTGAATGGTCAGATTATTATGACCACCCCATCAGTACTTTGTTGGGCCACCTTTTGCCTTCAATACTGCGGCGATTCTTCTTGGCATTGACTCCACGAGATGTTGAAAGGTGATGCAAGGAAT
>NW_005369442.1:4488734-4499459 GCF_000412655.1 Myotis brandtii | reverse complement strand
TGGAAATGTTATTCATTGGATCACATGACTTTTTTCCAATGCTCGACTGTCCAATCCTTGTGTTCCTGTGCAAATTGGAAACGTTTTATCTTGGTAACTGCAGACAGCAAAGGTGTTCGAACAGGCCTTCAGCTGCTTTGCTGATACTCATTCCATGGCTCTGAGCGCCAACAATCATTCCACGTTCAAAGGCTGTTAAATCGAGTTGTTTACCCATATCTTCAGAAAAAAATCACTTCTACTGTCGTGTTAAACAACCTGCTTCCCTATTTATAATGGTCTGGCCCTCTAGCAACTTCAGCGCAAAATTATAGCGTATTTGCCTACAAATGTCAGGTGGTCATAATAATCTGGCCACTGTGTGTGAGTGTGTGTGTGTGTGTGTGTATATGATTATAAGATTATGGTTATAAATTTTTACTATAAGGTTTCATATGTGTTTGTAAACAAATGTACATATATGACTGAAAGTGAATAAAATGTTCTCAGCAGTGATTACCAATAGTTTTAATTTTCTAAATTACCAATTTTCAGATTTCAGATTACCTCTTTAATGACAAACAAATGCTCAAAAGCCAAAGTTATATATTCCAAAGGTTATATGTGTGGGATTTTATTAAGAGGAAACTTCTGCACATCAAAATCTTAACTACTTTGTCTAACTACATATTTCACCATAATTGTTTAAATGGTAATTTAAATAAATTTTAAACCTGTTTACAAAAATTTAGTTTGGAAAATATTTGAAAAATTTACTTATTTCAAAAATATGTATTTACTCCACTCTTTAATATGACCAAGAATATTAAGCTTATATTTGATTCTGTTAAGACATTATGTTAGCTACATAATAATAAAATTTTGCCTTATAAACAAGGGAAATATTTCCTAAAAATAATCAGTTTGGGACAATTCTATTTCTCTCATGCATGTGTGTGCATATCTTCTTGTTCTTCCTATCTCTTTTTTTCCTCTGTTAACAAAAAAAAAATGTTTCAAATTTTAGATTTGGTTCAAATAATAATTAATATGTTATTTTCCAATAATTAAAAAACTATTCTTAGGAAATTTGGGCTCTGAGTTGTTTCTATTTAGTTTTGTAGTATGGACTACTTAGGGCAGGGCTGGGAAATGTCAGCTGTGAGCCATATAAGGCCCATGAACTCATTTGGTCTGGCCCTAGCAAGGCATTAGGGATGAGTTAATTAAATATTTGACTAATTTTTAAGATGATAATTTGTGTGGCCTGTAAATTATGTTATAAATATCCAAATGGCTCTTGGCAGAAAAAAGGTTCTTCACCCTTGACTTAGGGTTTGTATTTCTGAATTTTTAATTGAATAAGTCTTCCACATGCAGCACATGATTGAATAACTCAGTAGTTTATGAATATATCCTATATAATAAAGAATGAATATGCAAATTAACCCTCATGCCCTCACAAGATGGCTGCCTACGACGAGGCTAGCAGGGGGGTTAGTGAGGGACGACAAAAACGACTGAACAAGCAGGCTGTGTGGGGCAACCAGTCCAGCAGGGCGGCAGTTAGGGTCAACCAGGCGGGCAGGGGGGGGCAGTGGGGGGTGCCCTGGCTGGCAGGGGGGCAGTTAGGGGCAATCAGGCCAGCACACAGAGGCAGTGAGGGGTGATCAGGCTGGCGGAGGGGTGGCAGTTAGGAGTGACCAGGCAGTCTGGCAGGTGAGTGATTAGGCGCCAGTGGTACAGGATTGTGAGCAGGAGTCCGACTGCTGGTTTAGGCCCGATCCCCGGGATTGGGCCTAAACTGGCAATCGGACATCCCCCGAGGGGTCCCGAATTGGAGAGGGTGTAGGCTGGACTGAGGGGACATCCCCCAGCTTGTGCATGAATTTCATGCACCGGACCTCTAGTTTAAAAAGAAAAAGCAGTGGTTGTAGTATTTGAATGGGACTCGCAGATATCAATGGAAAGAGAGCATGAGTACTATGCTAATTACTTGAAATACTCAGTATTGCTGCCAAGTTTCTAAACATTGTGGGTAATCCCCTTCTCTTCTGAATCTTTAAAACAGTTTCCTAGAAAGCCTAGTGACTTCCTAGGAGCAAAGAAAGAACTAAGTGTGCTTTTAGCCTTCCTCCTTAGGATGACAATTTCCAAATTACAGGCACCTCCTCTGTTAAGCATGAAGTTTTCCTGCAGAGTGAAGGGATGGCCTGATCTTTGATTAAGATGCTTTCAAACTTAGATCTCTTCATTCCATTTATTCCTCTATATTATACAAGGTGAAAATAAGTGAGGGGAAATGTTTTCACTGAGACACTTAATTGAAATCCTTAAAATTAGATGAACTGACATGAAAATAGGAATGAAAACATAGTTAGAATACATAGACAAAATTCTGGAGATGTGCTAAAAATGTATGATCTGGCTGGCGGAGTCCAAACAGAAGATAAAGAGATGAAAAATTGCTCAAGAGATAAGTTGGGGTTTTGAGCTTTAAAAACGGAGTGTGATAAAGTTGGTGGAATATTGCATTTAGGTTGCTCCTCCTTCCCCCGTCCCTATCGAAGGAGAGATTAATCCCTCAAAGAGAACATTGCTAACACTTCAAAAATCCAATTTGTGAACAATGTTCAAGTGTCTGGGAATACACATTTATAATCTTAACAACCTAGTCACTCTAAACTTGGAGGAACCTGCCATTTATTTTCAAATATCAGAGAATGTCATATCTTGAGGAGAAAATTAACATCATAAAGGAAAAAAAGATTTATGAAAAATTGAAGAAAGAACTGCAAAAGTTATAGGTATTTCTGTTCCTCTGACAATAAATGTTTAGTTGCCTGGCACTGGGGCAAAATATGTTGGGTTTAATACTTTGCTTGGAAGATGTCATAATGACTTTTTCATGCTCTTCATTAAATACTTAAGGATATGAAGAAGCCTGCTTCAAGGAAGACAAAAATTGCAGGAGAGAAAATAACAAAAAAATTATAATGAGTATGTTTTGTATTTAAGTATGGGTCTCCATATTAAAATCCATATCCTCAAAATACAAAATTAAAATAATTAAATCTCATAGTCCCTTAAAATTATTATTACTGTGACTAAATTTTCATTTTCTCATCAGTAAAATGATAATAACAGTCATAGTTGCTATGAAGGTGAATGAGAAAATTCATAGAAGTTGTAGCAGTGGCCTGGCACAAAATTGGTGCTCAGTAAATGACAACTATACTACTAATACTTCTAACCATCTCACTATTACCACTATTATCAAAATTAATATAAATAATACATTTTTCTGTTGCATTTTATAGTATTAACACTAAATTTTATATAATCTATTAACACAAACTTCTATTTGTTTACCTGCCCATAAGAACCTAAATACAACAGATGTTTCAAAACTATTTATTCTTATTTTTCTTTAAATTTTCTATAACATCTGTATTACAAAACAACCTAAATGTCTACAGATGGATGAGTAAATAAAGAAATTATAGAATATATACACAATGGAATGTTATTTAGCCATAGAAAGAATAAATCTTGTCATTTGTGACAACATGGCTGGATCTCAAGGACATTATAAGTCAGACAGAGAAAGATAAATACCATATGACCTCTCTTATATATGGAATCTAAAACAAACAAGCAAACCCATCTCATAGATAAAGAGAAGAGATTAATGGTTGGGGTGAGAGAGACATGGGGGAAGGGGGGCAAAAGGTGAAAAGAAAAAAGTAAATTTAATGCATTACCAAGCAGCAGCAACAACAAAGAAGCGAGTGTGAGTGTGTGTGTGTGTGTGTGTGTGTGTTGTTTTTTTCCCCAGATACACAAACCTAAAAGTAGGATAAAAGTTACCAGATTATCAGTCCAGTTCAAGTTATTTTCCTCGTTAAACATAATATTACAAAAATCTTAAGCTAAAATATAAACCATATTTTTCAAAATTTTTCAGTTTTTCATTTTAGCAAACAGCTTATGGTTACCTATTTTCTGCATTTTCACCTGGGAATGAATCCTTTCTCTCCAAGACAAACACTGAGACAAGTTAAGCCACTGAAACTATATTCCTGGTGAGACCTCATCTATGTACAGAAAGGCCCCAGAATGCCCAGGTTCCACCCAAACCTGCACAGAGGAAGGCCTCCCTGGAAAAGGAAGCCTCAGCTAGAAAGTAAATCTGCCCTCAGGATAAATACACTCAGGAATCAAGTAAAATACAAAGTAATTTTGCAGTCTCATGGTGAGGCCACTAGTTTTTTGACTCATGAATCCAGCTTACACATGTTAATAAAATCCCATTCTCTGGGATCCCCCAAATCTTTGGGATTTGATCTCATAGTGGGGTGTAGAAAAAGGCATGGCCATAGGAGTGGGGCCCCGGCTGAGGGACAGAACTGCCTTTAATTAAAATAATACTAATAGAACATACCCAGAAATAATTTGGTAAAATAATTTTCTAAAGCTTCTGTGTTGCCATATATAGAAACAGTAAGCAATTTTTTTAAGTTTTATCTGTGTTATGAATGGTTTCTTTGAGAAAAGAAAAATGAATGTGTATTATTGACATTTTCACATAAGCCACCCAGTGTTTGAGTTATTAATTATATTGAGCCTCCCACATGGTTTAATTTGAGCATTCATTCTATGTAAGGCACTTGCACACATGTGCTATGTACATTTTGATGGTCTGATGAAAGGAACTATGGTGCACATTAGAAGAATAAGACTCTATATATTTTTTAATATCCTCAGGTTAATAAACAGAGCTACCTTAAGCAAAATATTGAGAAATTAGTGAGAATAAAATAAATAAAAGAGCGATTGTTACTTCCAAGTGATTGGACCAGAAACTAAAAAGCCAAAGTGAATTTCCTCTCTACTCTGCTTTCTCTAATATCTGCCTCAGTTTTCAATGCTATAGACCACAGCATTCTCTGCTCTCATACTTGAAGATGGCACCCTGCAGTTCCTGAGTTTACAATTTATAATTCAAGCTCATACAGAGAGACCCAACAGTGTCTGTGAAATCCAATTCAGAATATGATTGGCCCAGCATGAAGCAGCAGTTTATCTCTTGTTTGATTAATTGTGATCAAAATGACAGTGTCACATAGTACAACAGTAGCACTTAATCCCTGGGTGTTAGAGAGGCAATTCTCAGGAATAAGAGGTCATTGTGAAATGAAAAATACCCTCAAATTTATCTATATCATCTAATAACACTCTCAGATGGCTACACCAGCTACTTTTCAGAAACTCCTGTCCATGTCAGATACCAATGTAATACTCTATTCGCAATGTGCCCTCGACCATGCTGCACACAATGACCTCGCATTGCCTCACAGTCCAATAACTGTTGGAAATCTTTTGCCACTCTTTGAGTTATATTGAATAAAGGCAAATTAAACACACACACACACACACACACACACACACACACACACACACACTAAATTTCCTTGTTAGTAGTTCTGTATTGTCATTTGTTAAGCATGGTTTATAGATGCTGATTAATAAGCTATTTATCTTTTACAGACAAGATTCCAATTATGCTTAAAGCATCACCAAAAGACCCAGTGATTGGGTGTGCCTAGAAAGTCAATCCAGTGTGAAATAAGCAGTCAGGTCAGTTGTAGGTAGTTATATGGAGAGACCAATACAAGCAACAACAGGCACAAAAATCAGCTGATTAGTCGGCTGAATTATTTTAAATGAGTCGGATTAGTGTAGAGATAACTATAGAGTTAGAATAGAGCATGTTCCAGTGAAAACTTTCTAAGATGACCATTGCAGTGATCTCACTTTGTCTTTTCTGGTTCTAGGTGCACCTTTCTAAGCCCCATCACTTTATTTTGTCTGTTGTCATTTTTGTTGGGTAGTCTGATGGCCAGGGTCTTACTGTGTCCCTGCAGCAACTAAACTTGATCATGAGTTATATACATTTGTCTCATTCTCAAATGGAAAATATGGGCACCTGAGCAAGATAATCTCAAGTTTACTTCAAGGTACCAAAATCTGAGAAAATTCAATAATATTTATAGTTTTAGACTAATATATAAGCACAGCATTCGGCTTTTAATAAGAATAACGTTTAGGATTTCTTTGAGAACCAGGGGAGTGCTATTTGTTTCTGTGAATAGTAAAGCCTGTGTAAAAATTGCATATGTGTTGGACTCCAGAGGTATTTGTCAACAGTAAAATAGGATAATCCTCTGGGGAATATTTACATTTTCAAATAAGAAGCAAGGGAAGAAGGCAATTAACCAAAATCACTAAGTACTTAAAGTGAATTATGTGTGATGGTGGCCAATAGCTAGAACAAGTATTTGGACATCGGGGGTTGTTCCAGCTCATATCTCCATTTACATCAACATGTAAAACTGGCTTATAATGTTTTGAATGTTTTACAAAATAAAATTCCTCACCTGCAAATTTCATCGTTATGTATCATTAATGCAATATTGATCTATTAAGGCTTATCATGGATTCTTCAGTCATGTCTAAGTTTGAATTGACATTTTAATATGAAACATTGCTGGTATTGTTTAATTACTCCAAAAATCATCTTTGGGGATGAATATGTTGAAGCCTAAATCAGACAGATAATTATGTTACATGGTAGCTACCTTTGATCCCTTGATTTTGGAGACCCCATAATTAGGAAATATTTTCTTACTTTTCCATATAGGACTGTGACAGTTATCAGTGTATGTCCTCTTAGTTTTAAATCTATACTTTGTTGAGATGATCTTTGTGATGGTGATTCTGGGGCTGAATTCTGTAAACATTTCTCCTTTGCCAACTAGAGCAACGTTAGGTGCAGGAAGCCTGATCCCTTGATTTTGGAGACCCCATAATTAGGAAATATTTTCTTACTTTTCCATATAGGACTGTGACAGTTATCAGTGTATGTCCTCTTAGTTTTAAATCTATACTTTGTTGAGATGATCTTTGTGATGGTGATTCTGGGGCTGAATTCTGTAAACATTTCTCCTTTGCCAACTAGAGCAACGTTAGGTGCAGGAAGCCATCCATTGTCAACACTATCATGAAAGTGCAACAAGGAACTCAGAAGGAAGGCTGATGGTCCTTGGACGATCAGCAGGGCTAATACCATGCACCAATTGTTCTGTTGAGATAGCGATGGCTTGAAGCAATTTCCTGACCTAATAGCCTCAAAGTAAATTTTTACTGATTTTACTGACCTTTGAGATAGTCTGTCTGCTCCCGGTTTGCCATGCTTAACTGAGGGCAAGATGTATATCTAAAATTGAATAAAAACTGACACTGACATGGCTGGGGTTTCAGTGAGCTTCTCCACTAGAGAGAGGTTTCCACCTGCCCCCCCCATGCCTTCTAAATTCATATTTCTTGGCTAGTGTTTTCATTTGTGTGTGGCCCCTTCTTCAGATTCAGAACCCCAGCCTTAACTGGATGCGGCAGTTAGGCCTTTTCATAGAAGACAGGGAAGGGTCATTGTGAGGCTATCGCGAAACTAAGATGCCTTTCTCTCTGGCTATTGTTAATGTGTTGTTGTTTTGTGAATATGCCTGCTAGCAGTGGGCCTGTGGGAATGGACTTCATGTCAATGGTCCTTGCAGAGTAGCTTCAGTCCACCTGCTCCCTTCAGCCAGTTTCTCAGACACCCAGCAGACTGTTACTACAGCCAGCTTTGGCCTGCTCTCAATCTCTTGTGAATTTCTCTGTCTTCTGATAGTTCACCCCTACAGTTCTCACCTAGCCCTTCTGTCAACTTCTGCCTCTGGATGACTATGTGTTTCTTTGGCAGCATAACTTCTCTAACAAGTTCAGAATCTCAGCCTCAGGATGGATGGAGGTGGGGGCCAGAGGATGTTCTCCTAAGTTCTTAGTTTTTCCCTTGTTCACTCTTTTTCAGCCTTGGAGGCAGTAGGTTTTCCTTGCATTTGCTATTTCTGTATTCCTACAGTCCTCGTTTGCAACCCTTTTGTTTTCTGTAACTATATTTATTCTGCTGATTGCATACAAAGAAAGTAGTAGAAATAAAATCAATACTGAAATTTGTTGTAAAAATATGTGAAATGTCTGACAAGTCATGCAATTCACTTTACAAAGTGAAAAAACAGACATTTTGATGAGTGAAATGATTATCTTCCAATGCTCTCTGATATCAAAGCCATTCGTTGCCAGCCTTCATCTTGGATGGAACTCAACTGTTGTTGTTTTTTTAAACAAAACAAAACAAAACAAAAAAATTCTCTTAATGAGGAATGGCTGGGCTGGTGACAGAAATGAACATTAGCCTTCCCTCTTTGCAAAAAATAAATAAATAAGCCCTTGACATGATGAAGTGCTCTGATCAATTCCAGCCTCTCTTTTGTTGTCAAAAAATCTATTGACCTAAGGGGAACCTCTGGCCTTAAAGTCCAAAGATTCAGTATTGCTGATTGAGGAAGATCCATTTGTTTTGTTTGTCACTTTTGTCCAAATTAAAGAAAAAGAAACAGGCTGTATTTTTTCCATATCACCAATACAATGTTTTTCCTTCCACTCTTATTACGTGCCCTGAGGGGAAATGGTTTTTGGATAGATCCAAGTGCTCTGATTGGACCCTGCCTATATCTGAGATAATCCTAGACTTTTACACTTGTGGTGCACTGCAGCTCAAACTAGCGCTCCTCTCTCCTCAGCATGATCTCAAACATTTATCTCAGGAAGGAAAATACAAGATTTCCTCCAGACCACTTGAAGATATCAGTATTTGAAAGTCAACCAACCTTACTTTCCCAAAGGGAAAATCAATGTTTGGATTAGGATCAATAAGAGCATACATTTAGGGTTCTAATTTAGAACAATCTCAGTATTGGAATTATTAAATGAACTTAACTATGATTGACAATTTTTGCAGGAAGTCAACTTTTAATATTCTATATCACCATTAAATTATTGAACAATAAAGTCCTTTTAATTTAATGAGTTAGCATATATGTTTGCAAGTGTAGACTATGTATATGAAAATTTTATAATTGGATAAAAATAAGTATCTTAAACATAGACTAAAAGGATTTTTCCTTGAAAAAGCTGATAAAATAGGCACACATACAGCAAGATAGGGAATCAAACCATGACCTCCTGGTTCATAGATCGATGCTCAACCACTAAGCCATGCTGGCAAGGCAGAAATAAATACTTTTAAAAAAACTACCATCACAAGATGCTACAAAAATAAATGCTATATATTTAACAAGCAAAATGTACAACTTTCTAAAAACAAACAAATCTTACCAGACCTAAGATAAACACTAGAAACATATATAGGTATACATATTACATAAATTAATCAATATTTAAAATTCTCCTCCAAAAGAAAGCTTCAGACTTTGGTATTTCATCAGCAACTTTCATCAAACCTTCAAGTAACCAGTATTACCAATCTTATGTAAACATTGCGATAATAGAAATAAGTAGAATTTCTCCCATTTTATTGTACAACGCAGGTGCATCTTTAATGCCAAAGCCAGGCACAAATTGTGTGACAAAGTAAAGTTTTTATCTAAGTTCACAAATAATCATAAATGAATATACATGGTATCCTGAAAAATATCTACACACACTTTGAATAATTATAAAGGCAGTGTTTATTAGAATATATTTTATTTTAAAATAAATGCTATATATTTAACAAGCAAAATGTACAACTTTCTAAAAACAAACAAATCTTACCAGACCTAAGATAAACACTAGAAACATATATAGGTATACATATTACATAAATTAATCAATATTTAAAATTCTCCTCCAAAAGAAAGCTTCAGACTTTGGTATTTCATCAGCAACTTTCATCAAACCTTCAAGTAACCAGTATTACCAATCTTATGTAAACATTGCCATAATAGAAATAAGTAGAATTTCTCCCATTTTATTGTACAACGCAGGTGCATCTTTAATGCCAAAGCCAGGCACAAATTGTGTGACAAAGTAAAGTTTTTATCTAAGTTCACAAATAATCATAAATGAATATACATGGTATCCTGAAAAATATCTACACACACTTTGAATAATTATAAAGGCAGTGTTTATTAGAATATATTTTATTTTCAAAATTGAGCTATCAGCTGTTAAAGTGTGCTTACATTGTGGGGGATAACATATATTGTATATAAAATATGAGCAAACTGAATACAATAAACTTTATAAAACAATTGTTAATTATGATCAGATTCAATCTGTCTCAGAAATGTAAAAATAATTAAAATAAATATCAATGTTATTAAAATGTTAATATGTTATGGTTGGAAACATAAAATTAACACAAAATACAAAGAATAGTATTTCATTTAAAAATTTTAGTAATTTATTAACAGAAGTGAGGTTCCATACTATATGAAAATATATATCAAAGGAGTGGGTGAAATGCATTTTTTAAAAATTATTTTTCTTTATTAAGATATTACATATGTGTCCTTGTCCCTTCAGTACCCCCCACGCGCCGCCCCAATGCCCTCACCCCCCTGGTGTCTCTGTCCATTTGTTAGGCTTATATGCATGCATACAAGTCCTTTGGTTGATCTCTACCCCTTACCCCCACCTTCCCCCACCTTCCCTCTGAGGTTTGACGGTCTGATCGATGCTTCTCTGCCTCTGGATCTGTTTTTGTTCATCAGTTTATGTTGTTCATTATATTCCACAAATGAGTGAGATCATCTGATATTTATCTTTCTCTGACTGGCTTATTTCACTTAGCATAATGCT
>NW_005369442.1:4486628-4487806 GCF_000412655.1 Myotis brandtii | reverse complement strand
CAGAAGCTTTTTATTTTGATGTAGTCCCATTTGTTTATTTTCTCTTTAGTTTCCATTGCTGTAGGAGCTGTATTGGTGAAGATACTGCTTCAGCATACATCTGAGATTTTGCTGCCTGTGGATTCCTCTAAGATTTTTATGGTTTCCCGTCTGCTGCTTCTCAAATGGGGGTGGGCTGCTCATGGAGCTTCTGCTCCTGAAACCGGGGCAGGCTGCTGGCATGACTGCTGCTCACATGGTCGCAGTGCCCTGGGCTAAAGTGTTGGGCCGCCCAGAGGGGAGCACACTTCGGAACTCACAGGAGCCCGTGCCCAGGGTGCCTGGAGTCTCAGTGATCGTGGGACCGCAGCCAAGGCAGCAGGTTCCTGGTGGGGGTGGCTGTAGAGTCCCGGGTGTTAGCTGAGGGCACCCTGGTTGGAAGTGAGGCTGGGCTCCCAGTCACAGCAGCTCTCTGCTTCAACGAGGTGCAGCCTATGTGGAAGAGCCAGCCACTCCGGGACTGTTTACAATGGCAGTAGAGGCTGTCTGTTTAGGTGAGCCCAGTCAGCCTGCTCCCGAAGGTCTTGTGGGATCTAACTGTGCCTCACTCACACACACACACACACACCACGTCCACACACTCCTTTTTTGCTCCCTCACTCACTCATGCTCTCTCCCTCATTGCCACCTTCTTCCTGCCTCTGTAATTGAGTCTGGAGTGTTATTAACTCGTTTGTGGATGGAGTCTCCTTTCCGGGTGTCTGGTTATGTGACTCGCTCTCTACCACATTGGCCAAGCAGGATAAAATTCACCTCGACAAGACACGACACCACGGGAACAAAATACAAATGTACTCATGACACCGACAACCCCAATATAAGTGACCACTATAGAAAAGAGAATTAGGGGAGAGAAAAGAGAGCACAAATAATACTGAAGAGAAAAAAAAATGGTATAAGAGAAAGGAAAAAGAAGAAAAAGGAAGAAACGGGGAAAAAAATATATATATATGGTGAGAAAAACACCAGAGAACAAACAGATAAACCAAAACATACAAACACCAAATATCCAGTAAAGAGGTTGGGGGCAGAATCTTATATACAGAAAGTAAGGTTAAGGAAGTGGATGAATATGGGGAGGACCTCAGTTCAGTATAGAGTAAGTAGAAAAAGGATGAGTGGATAAGAAGAAAGAGAAA
>NW_005369442.1:4481127-4483660 GCF_000412655.1 Myotis brandtii | reverse complement strand
CAGAAGCTTTTTATTTTGATGTAGTCCCATTTGTTTATTTTCTCTTTAGTTTCCATTGCTGTAGGAGCTGTATTGGTGAAGATACTGCTTCAGCATACATCTGAGATTTTGCTGCCTGTGGATTCCTCTAAGATTTTTATGGTTTCCCGTCTGCTGCTTCTCAAATGGGGGTGGGCTGCTCATGGAGCTTCTGCTCCTGAAACCGGGGCAGGCTGCTGGCATGACTGCTGCTCACATGGTCGCAGTGCCCTGGGCTAAAGTGTTGGGCCGCCCAGAGGGGAGCACACTTCGGAACTCACAGGAGCCCGTGCCCAGGGTGCCTGGAGTCTCAGTGATCGTGGGACCGCAGCCAAGGCAGCAGGTTCCTGGTGGGGGTGGCTGTAGAGTCCCGGGTGTTAGCTGAGGGCACCCTGGTTGGAAGTGAGGCTGGGCTCCCAGTCACAGCAGCTCTCTGCTTCAACGAGGTGCAGCCTATGTGGAAGAGCCAGCCACTCCGGGACTGTTTACAATGGCAGTAGAGGCTGTCTGTTTAGGTGAGCCCAGTCAGCCTGCTCCCGAAGGTCTTGTGGGATCTAACTGTGCCTCACTCACACACACACACACACACCACGTCCACACACTCCTTTTTTGCTCCCTCACTCACTCATGCTCTCTCCCTCATTGCCACCTTCTTCCTGCCTCTGTAATTGAGTCTGGAGTGTTATTAACTCGTTTGTGGATGGAGTCTCCTTTCCGGGTGTCTGGTTATGTGACTCGCTCTCTACCACATTGGCCAAGCAGGATAAAATTCACCTCGACAAGACACGACACCACGGGAACAAAATACAAATGTACTCATGACACCGACAACCCCAATATAAGTGACCACTATAGAAAAGAGAATTAAGGGAGAGAAAAGAGAGCACAAATAATATCGAAAAGAAAAAAAAATGGTATAAGAAAAAAGAAAAAGAAGAAAAAGGAAGAAAGAGGGAAAAATATATATATTTGGTGAGAAAAACACCAGAGAACAAACAGATAAACCAAAACATACAAACACCAAATATCCAGTAAAGAGGGTGGGGGCAGAATCTTATATACAGAAAGTAAGGTTAAGGAATTGGATGAATATGGGGAGGACCTCAGTTCAGTATAGAGTAAGTAGAAAGAGGATGAGTGGATAAGAAGAAAGAGAAAGAGAAAAAAATAATAAATTGGAAAAATAATTTAAAAGGATGATAAAAAAATTAGAATGACAAAAAAATAATGCAAAAAGATGGAGACTGCAGGGAAGGGCTATCTCTTCAGGAGAAAATGACTACCTAGGCAAGTCCGTATCTCCACCTGCACTTCAGCCACGGGTGAGTGTCTGTATTTGAAGGGTCCTGTGAACTAGGTTCAGTGAACAAAAGCAAAGACCAAAAAGAGGCAAAAGAGCTGCACCACTGCGAGACCCTCTCCCCCCAACCCCACCTCTCAGCACGATGTGGCCTGGGCAGCCATCCAGGCTGCCCGCTCTGGGCTCAGTCTTTCGTGTCTGTGAACCCAGACCTAGAATCCCCTGCTGCAAGCAGTCCTGCGGACCTCCTTTCCACAGTCAGACGCTACACCTGTCCCAAGGGACGTGGCCTTGGTGCTGCACGGTTTCCCTCTGACCCTCTGGGCTCAGAGGTCTCACAGTTCTATCCAGCCCAGATCCCTGGTTTTACCATCCTCCAGGTGTCCTCTGTCCTTCCCGGCTGCGATTTGTCTCACTAGCTGTGTCTACTTCACCAAATTCGGGGTGGATGTTATTCAGTTTAGTTTCTCATTCTATCTGCTCCAGGACAAGGCTTGGGACACATCCATCTATTCTGCTGCCATTTTGTCTCTCATGAAATGTACTTTAAATTTAGAAATTAGGCAACGACTCCTTACTAGGTATACCAGTTAACAATGCAGATTTTTTTCATTCGATGGAGTTACACATATATTGATATATATGTGATTTGATATGCATGCTATTTTGTTGTATTGACAGCAAGCTTCAAAACTTCATATGTCAAATTTTCTGAAGGTGTTAACATCATAGATATTTTTACGCTTAAAAATGTCGAATTTCGTGCTGAAAAAAAGAGCATTCATGGGAAGTTTTAATTCATTATTTTGAAGAAAAAGTTATCGTATACTTTGGGAAGCTTAAAGGGAAACATGCTCCATTTCAAGATACTTGTGAACGCTGGTTTAAATGCTTTAAAGGTGATGATTTCGATGTGAAAGACAAAGTACATCCAGGTCAACCATCAACGTCGACTGCAAGGCCAAATCACTCAGAAAGAAGACAATGCTCTGTGTTTGGTGGGATCAGGAAGGTGTGGTATATTATGACCTTCTAAAACCAGGGGGAACCATTAATACTGATTGCTACCAACAAAAAATAATCAATTTGAACCACACTTTGATAGTAAACCACCAGAATATGCCAGAAGACATGGCAAATTAATTTTGCTTCATGATAATGCACCATCACACACTTTAAAACCAGTTAAAAACACATTAAAAGATCTTGCCTGGG
>NW_005369442.1:4468723-4480967 GCF_000412655.1 Myotis brandtii | reverse complement strand
AAGTTCTATTGGGACGGTATCCACAAATTACCTGAAAGATGGGGGAAATGTGTAGCTAGTGATGGACATTACTTTGAATAGAGCACTTTTGATGTTTCTCTTGAAATTATCATGATTTCATTGATTACAAAACTGCCATTATTAACCGGTATATCTAGTATATTGAGAAATGTAATACAGACACATAACTCATGAAGTAAAAAAAATAATATTTTGAAAAAGAAAACACAAAAAAGTGGTTTTTCTTCATGCCCATAGTTACCCTCAAAAGAATTTCAAGAAACTTTGTAGAGAATATTTGTAATATGTGAGATCATAAAAATATTTATATCCATAATTTATTATGTCTAAAACATCCCAATAAGAAAAATTGGTTATTCTTATTTATATAACATACATAATACCAAACAAAAAATCAAATAAAAATTTAAGAGGTATAACATGGAATTTTAATAAAAGGTGTAGAAGAACTTTTTTGATAAATTTATAAAATCTACATAAAAACACCTATAGGAGGATATAAGTAAATGTAGCAATGTATAAATTCTATACAATTTTTAAAAATATTTTTTATTGATTTTAGAAAGGAAGGAAAAGGGAGAGAAGAATAGAAACAGCAATGATGATGCCCTAACCGGTTTGGCTCAGTGGATAGAATGTCGGCCTGCGGACTAAAGGGTCCCAGGTTTGATTACCTTGGTTGTGGGCACATCCCCAGTAGGGGGTGTGCAGGATGCAGCTGATGGGTGTTTCTCTCTCATCGATGTTTCTAACTCTCTATCCCTCTCCCTTCCTCTCCATAAAATATATATTTAAAAAAAGAAAGAAACAGCAATGATGAGAGAGAATCATTGACTGGCTGCCTCTTGCATACCTCCTAATGGGGATCACTCCACAAACTGGGCATGTGCCCTGTCTGAGAATCCAACCATGACCTCCTGGCTCATAGGTTTGATGCTCAACTACTGAGCCATGCCAACCAGGCTAAATTCTATACAATTTTATTTAAACCCCCCCATTTTTTTATGAACTGACATACTATTCCTAAATATATATATAAAAAATAGCAGACCATAAAGGACAGGAACAAAAATAAAGTTGGAAGAAATACTAGCAATGAGGACTGTTTTTTCCAAATACCTGTAGACATTATTGACCAACAGAACACCCATTAACACAATCACTTTTATATTAAAGTATGATATAGGACAAAGGAGGCATTGCAGAAAATAGCTCATCATAGACTTTGGAATATGTGATATTGGACCAATTGCCTATTTGTGGAGAGAGATAAAATAAAATCCTTAACTTGTAGCTTATAAAAATGAAAATTCAGGATTAAAGACATGAATGTGAAGAACAAAACTGCATAACTATTAAAATAAATATATGTAATATGCCAATAACAAAATTTCTAAGATATAAGTTTTCATATAGTGAGATTTTTCCCCTCACTTGAAAGAACTTAGCAGTTGTTTTCACATATTTGCCCCTTCCACAATCACAGATTCTAACAGTTAGATTAATATCATCAACAAGCACTGGTTACATATTTGGTAATATTTCCTCCATTTTTTACAAAAACAGCTATAAAGAAATGTTATATTAACAAACACTATTAAAATGGCACATCTTCAATGTTGTTGTGAAGAACTGATACTATTTTTCAAGTATACATGATAAAGCAGTCTAATTTGGTCATGAAAAATTCTCTACAAGTGTATATTTGCAATTATAATCCTTATATCTAGTAGAGTGACGTGGCCTTCCTAGTACTTCAAAATATAGTTATACATTAGATAATGGAATATTTTATAAATATATGCCTTACCCTCTTACATTCAATCCATTGCATGGGTCTATCTTATTTCAAAATTTGTTTTATTTATTTTTCCTGCTGCCAGTACTCACAGGCTATAGTGTGATGGTTTAAAATTGAACTATGTATAGAGTTTATACATAGAATAATCTATGTATATACATATATGGAGCTCTGTGTTTGTGTGTGTCTAGATAGATATTCACTTAGTGATGTATATATGTATATGTGTGTATATATGCTTAAGTGAATATTAGATGAATATATTCACTGAGAATAGTACCTTTCCCTTAGTGCTCTCTCAAAAAATTGCCTAACAGTTTATTGGCTTCAATGGATCATTATTTCACTCCATAAAGTATGCCTTTCTGACAAAATTTTTTTTCTCTATGGAATATGAAAAATAGGTATCTGTTGCCTAAAATTAATTTCTTCTTCTTTCAAGGCACATAACTAAGCTACATTTTTCAACCAGGGGACTGAATTCCAACCAATGGTTTTTGAGCAAAAAGCGCATGAGGCTTTAAGTACTGGTTAGTAAAAAGCCCCCATGCTTGTGCCACTTTAGGTTTCTCCCTTCCAGTTGATAATCTTAAGGGTAAAATTGCAAGCCATGATATATAGGGTAACACAACATCCATTATTATGGGCCCCAAATGAACATTAAGAGTATATCTGCTCAAGTGTATAATGTTATATGAGAAAGAATTACACTGGTTTTAGAATACACAACATTTAGTTACTGTATTAGTGAGGTTCTTCAGAGAGACAGGAATTTATTTATTATAGGAATTGGCTCATGAAATTATGGAGACTGAGAAATCACACATCGACTGTCTGGAAGCTGGAGAACCAGGAAAGTCGGTGATATAATTTAGTGCAAGCCCAGAAGCCTTAGAACCAGGGAAACCAATGGCTTTTGAGACCCGGTTTGAGCCTAAAGGCTCAAGAATGCGGAGCAGGGTGGGAGTGCGGTGGTGTAAGGCAGAGAACCAGGAGAGCAGGAGAAGACGGATGTCCCAAATCAAGCAGATAGCAAATGTTCTCCTTCTCCACCCCTTTGTTCTATTAATGTCCTCAAATAATTGGACAATGCTCACCTGCATTGGTGCGAGCAGTATGCTTTATTCAGTCTACAGATTCTACTGCTAATCTCTTCTGGAAACACTTGCACAGACACACCCAGAAAATACGTATTACCTGCAATTTGGGTATCCGTTAGCCAAGTCAAATAACTGTGTAAAATTAAACATCACAGGCACTATATTTCACCAAAATCTAGGTTATTTAAACAAATACTACTGTTCCCAGTACAAAAAACTTTCAGTAACACCTAATTGGAATTTATAATTCAAAATCAAGATATTATTGTTCAATTCTGCTTGTCACATTTGAAAAAAGCATATACTAATGAGCACCCATTCAGGTATATAATCAAATGAATAATAGACATAATAAAGTATTTGTGAACTGATGACTATTCAACTTAAAGACAAAGCTTACAGAACTCATGATTCTTTTACTCATTCATCCAAGTTTAATTTTGACTGCTTATAAATTTTAATTTCTAATGCTGGAATTGAAAATATATTTAAATAATGTCTTTGTACCCAAAAGGCAAGTGAGTAAAATAAGATTAAATACACAAAGAAAGTAAGTTGTAATAGATAATCTAAGTTATGCAGAGAAATACATCTTGGTAGAAGTAATGATTAACACAGCCAGGTTTTGAGGTTTGAGGAATTTTACATAGGTAATATTTGAGTTTATCTTTAAGTATATATAACTACATAAACCAAACCAGGACTAGATGGGCCATTGAAACAGAAAAAAAAAATACATGAAAAGCATAAAATAGTTTTCTTCAAATGTTTTTAAGAGCTGTTACATGGAAGAAAGCACAAAATTGTTTTCTTTCTTCAGGAATATCAGCAAAGGCATTTTCTTTGGAAGATTGAACAAAAAATGTGTAAAGCCAGTCATTTTCATGGTACTAATACTGGGTTTGGTATAAGAACACAAATGGCTTAAGAAAAAGACCCCCCCCCAAAAAAAAAACACCCACCAAAAGTGTTTTCCCAGATGATAGAAACAAAGTCAAGTGGGATAATGAACCTGAACCTGATTATTCATCAAAGGAGCCAGGAAAATGCTAAATATGGGCACCTATTTGTGGAATGAGAAGTGAAGAACAATTTATTTTAAGAGTAAGATCAAGGCAAATAAAGAGATGTCAGGTTTGATTAATTCTGGACAGTGAGTAAATACTAAGGACTAATTGGCTTCCAGGCACTACCAGTGAGAGCTAGGTAAACAAATAGTCTCATCAATGGGCCATATTAACCCAGAGTTTAGAGCAACTGATATTCTTTGAATATAAGAATTTTTATCTTTTAAAATGAGTTTTCTATTCCCTACAATACATTCCTGTAATGAGTTTAATCGCGACCCTCAAAAAAGATATATTGGAGTCCTAACTCTTTGTATCTTTGATTATGACTTTATTTGGAAGGGTCTTTACTGAAGTAATCAAGTCAATAGGGTGGGTCCTAATCCTATATAATAAAAGCCTAATATGCAAATTGACCAAACGGTGGAATGACCAGTAGAACAACCGGTCACTATGATGTGCACTGACCACCAGGGGGCAGATGCTCAATGCAGGAGCTGCCCTGGTGGTCAGTGCGCTCCCACAAGAGGAGTGCTGCTCAGCCAGAATCTGGGCTCATGGCTGGAGAGTGCAGCAGCAGTAGTGGGATCCCCTGCTGCCTCTGTGGCAGCACTAAGGAGCAGCAAGCCAAGTGGTAAGATGGTAAGGAATGAGGGGTCCTGGACTGCAAGAGGATGTCCTACTGCCTGCTTAGGCCTGCTCAGCAGGCAGACATCCCCCAAGAGGGCATGGTCGGGCTGAGGGACACACCCACCCCTTGTACATGCATTTTTGTGCACCGGGACTCTAGTCAAATATAATTGGTATCACTATAACAAGTGCAGATTTGGACAGAGAGACAGAGATGCACATTGGGACCACACCATGTGAAGAAATAAGAGATTGGAATGATGTATCTACAAACCAAAAAATCCAAAGATTGAGAGCAAACCACCATAAGCTAGGGAAGAAGAGTGGAACAGACTCTCACAGCCCTCAGAAGAAACCAAACTGGCCTACACCTTAATTCCAAACATCTAGCTTTTAAGCTGTGAGATAATAAATTAGAGTTGCTTAAACCTTTCAGTTTATGGTAGTTTGTTATGGCAGCACTAGGAAACTAATGTAATTATACTTCATTGGGGATTTAACTTAACATTTGCCATGTAATCTGTAAGGCACATTCCTATGATGTTATTTGTTATAACTTTAAGGTATATTAAGTGTAGTAATTAGCACAAATAAAAATTTTACGATTTGTTTAGAATTTTGTATAAATGGAATCATAAACTATATAGCAATGTTTTTGAGATTTATCTATCAATAGCTATTTCTGTATTTTTTCTTTCTATTTTTTCAATTTCGTTGTAATTATTTATATATTAGAGTCCATAATAATTTCCTAAAAAGAGTTGGTCAGTCATCTCTTGTCTTCTTTCTCTGAAAATATTTGTGTAAAATTTGTATTATTTGTTCCTTAAATGTTTAATAAAATTCAAGAAAAGCAACTAATAAATAAATTATAAGTGAATATTCAGATTGAAGAAAATTACACAAATTTCAAAAGACATACTGCTTAATAGTGAAATAAAATCATCACAAAAATGTCTGGAAGATAAATTTAAAATATAGTGCTATGAATAAAAGATAATATATAAATTTATTTTGTATGAATAGAACATTCATAATTCTATTAGTGTAAAGAAACATAAAATAAAATGAGCAAAAAATGAATAGTAAAATAATTGATCTTACTCACCAATAAAAAACTTAAAAATAGACCTTAAAAATACATTTTTATCATTTACCTATATTTCTCTATGTCAAAATATATGTTCACATTCCATCTATAGCATATGAAAGAGTCTTTTTTCCATGCCAACAATAATCTTAATTATCTTTACCTATCATATATGAATAGGCAAAGATAAGCAAAGGTAATTGAGATTGTGAAGAGCCAATGTTCAAAAGGAATGATAGATTTATAATAAAGTTTGTTGATACTCAGAATACATCATTTTTCCATCTTTATTTTTTAAATGTATTATCTATGGAGAAAATAAAGATTCTTCAGTAACATAAATATAATATTTCTATTTTTATATGCTTTCTCATCTGATATCTAAAAATCAGTCATTAATTCATTTCAGGGAATACTTACAGCAAATCTAGTCAACAATACATATTCACTAATGTAAAAATCATCTTAAAATCTTGTGTTCTTGTTATATAAAAATTATTTTCTTCTTCTTTTCATGATAGTCAATTTGAAAAGAACTCATAATTTAGAAAACAAGGAAAGTAATGAAGGTTATGTAGTATGTATCAGTAAATGGGTTGAAACTGTTTTTTGATTGAACCTTTCTTTATAAATATGATTTGGGATTTCTATAGGGCATATTGCAAATGCCACCCAGTGCATTCAGCAAATGTTACCTTCTAACGCAGAATACAACTCAGGCTACAAATGTGATTTGAGTAAAAAGGAACCATGAGGGAATAGCTCGTAAATGACACTGTGGCTTTTCGGTCTTGATTGATTTCAATACTGAATTTGAAAACAATATTGCTGCATTTGTAAACCACGTTTACTTCTAGTTTTATATAACCATTAAGTGTTTTCCTTTAACATTCAGTAAATTATTGCTTCTTCCACTAAAGTCTGTATTTCATTTTTGTACTATAATAGATTTTAATACTCTGGATAAGCAGCCCTAAAATCCTAACTGTTCCTGTGGGCAATGAAACTTTGCAATGAAACTTGATATTCAAGAATCCTTTGCCAGGCCAATGTAGCTCAATGGTTGAGCATCGACCTATGAAGCCACAGTTTCATTCCAGGTCAGGGCACATGCCCGGGTTGCAGGCTGGATCACCAGTAAGGGGAGTGCAAGAGGCAGCCAATCAATGATTCCCATCATTGATGTTTCTATCTCTCTCTACCTTCCTCTCTGAAATGAATTATCTTTATGTAATTTTTTTAATTCCTTTAGCAGGAATCTCTCCCTTCTTTTCCAAACTTTTGTATTCTTAATACTGTTTCTGACTGATTTTACCATCAAAGATAAGGATATAGAAAATCCATTAAAGTTTACTTTTGCATTTACTTCTAATCTCCATTATCTATCTATATATAAGGCTAATATGCAAAGTGTCCCCTCGGATGTTTGACTGGGAGACTAACAGTTTGATCACTTGCTATGACGTGCACTGACCACCAGAGGGCAGCGCGGAATGAAGGAAGGTCCCAGCCGGCAGCCAGAAGGAAGTCAGCCACCAGAAGGAAGGCCTCAGCCAGCAGCTGGAAGGCCCCAATCGGCCCTGATCACTGGCCAGGCCTAGGGACCCTATCCGTGCACAGATTTTGTGCACCAGGCCTCTAGTTGATTTTATAATAATAAAGGATCATATCTACAAAATTTATACAGTGACAAAATTTTTAAATGACAATTCATGCAAAATATAGAGATTCGGTAAATAAACTAACCAAATTATTCAAAGCCATATCCTCTCTAAACCATCTCCACAGACAATTCTTACTTATGATTTTTCTCATTTATATTCTGTTATCACAGTACTCAATTAGAGTAAAACAATTTGAGTATTTCTTTAAAAATTCCACAAGAATTAGAATAACTCAAAAAATTTGCATTACTCTAATCTAACTTCTAGTAATAATTCAATGATATGAGCCACACTTAGGTAATTAAATTAAGATCAACATCCTGAAATTCACATATTGCTATGTGCTATACAACAGATGGATTGATAGTGGCTTAGGAATGCCACTCAAAGACATAATCAGATAGCTTAATACTCTTGTCTCAGAAAAATCTCTGAGCCTCTTATTTATATAATCAACTACCTTCATTCTATGTTTAATTATTTCTTGCTGTTACTGAGGAGTTACTGCTTGATGGTCCTTGTACATGACCCTTTCCATCCTTAAAGCCAGCAAAGATGTATGGGCCCTACCCTTTTTATTTTTTGTTTGACTTCTCATTCTGCTATTAGCTGGAGAAATATGTCTGCTTTTAAAGGGCCCATGTAATTAGATTATACCCACAAGGATGATTTCCCTTTTGATTCATTCAGTGTCAACTGATTGGCAACATTGATTACATCTTCAAAATCTATTTTGCTATCTAACAACAGATAATCATGGGCACAATGTCCCTATACTTATGGGCATAGAAACTAAGGTGAAAAATCTTAGGATTTGCCTACCCCAGGAGTTGATCTTCCATCCTCTACTTGGCATAAAAAGGCAATGCTCTAATGCTACTGCTAGTGTAATGTCAGCATACCTAAACAGAGTGTTGGTTTTCAATTCTTTGCCACAGAAGCAGGCAGCATTCTAATTCACCAGCCAGAGTACTTTCATGGGTGTTCCTCAGAAAGCTGAGTCACCAACTACATGCAGCAGCAATGAGACTTGGCAATGTAGAAGGAGACAGCCTAGTCAGCACTCCACTTAACCTGTCCTGGTGGAAGCAGGAACTCGTGAGGAGCTGAGCCTTCACTCTCATCCAGCAGCAACCAGGATGAATGAGGTTTTGTGAAGCAAGGCTACTTAGCACTCTGATATCCCGCATACCTCACCCTGGTTGTCAGCAGAAAACAAAGGGAAGCTATACCTCCATGCCCATCTAACATCAAAATACCCTAAACACAGTAATGACCCTGATAAAAAAGATTTATAGGATCAGAATGTCATGATGAAATACCCAAGGTATCCACAATATGATGAAAAGTCACTCTTCATATGAATAATGAGGACAATCACAACTTCTATAAGAGGATACAATCAAGAGACATTGACATTGAAATTACTGAGATGTTGGAGTTACCTGAAAAAAATTTAAAGTAGCAATAATAAAAATGCTTTAAAGAGAAATTATTAACACTCCTGAAGCTAGTGAAAAAAAAATCTTGGCTAAGGAATTGAGGATTATATATTAAAAAACAAAAATATCATAGTTCTGAAAAATATCCTAGAAAATGAAGAAAAAAAGAAAAATACACCTCTATGCATGGGCTCAATAACAGACTGGAGATAAAACAGAAAAAAAATGTACACGAAAGTCATATGAATAGATATTACCCAATCTGAATAATATGAAAAAACAGAAAGAATATAGATTAATGAAAGAAAAATCAAGGACCATTAGACAAAATCAGGAATATCTATATAATATTCATATCACTGAAGTCTTGGAAACAGAGGAGAAAGAATGTGATATTCATACAAGAAATTTAATGGATCTCAAGGGAATTAGACAATCTTAAAAGTTCAGATATTGCATTGTTCCATTTCTTTGGCATTCCTGAACAGCAAATTTATAGAGATAGACAATAGATTGGTGATTTCAAGAGGTCAGAGATGGAGGTGGTAGAAAGTTCAGGCATGACAATAAACGTCTAGCCTGATAGTGTGGTGGTGGCAAAGTTCTGTACCTTGAGTGTGGTGGTTGTTACACAAATGCCTGCATGTGATAAAAATGCAGAGCACTACATAAACCATAAACCTCCCACACAAAAATGACTGTGTGCATTAAGTTCTATAGAATATATATCAATTTCAATCTCTCAGTTTTGAGGTTGTACTTGGTTATTTAAGTTATTAACCAATGGGGACACCTGGGTGCAGCATGCATAGAAACTCCCTGTACTTACTTGTTGTTTAGTTTTTGTGACTTACTGTGAATGTATACTCATATCAAAATAAAGAATATAAAAATTGATTGAATAAATACTTTTATATAATTTGGTCTATTCTCTATACCTCAGTTTAATTTTCCTTTAATGTATTCTAAATGTATTCTAATTTGGTCATAATTTTTATCGTGACTTTGTTCTAATAAAAACCCTGAGCGCCTATATATGGCTTGCTCTTTTCCTTACACTGCTAACAAGATACCTCACTTTTATCATTTGCATCCCATTGCTATTTATTTATAATTTTTCTCTTCCAGCTACTTAGTGATAGGGTTATAATAACGAGGAAAAAAGTGATGCCAAGAAAATCCATTTCAAATGCCTAAGTCTATCTGTATAACATGGTAAGTGGGACACTGGATC
This sequence comes from Myotis brandtii, assembly GCF_000412655.1. Lineage (NCBI taxonomy): Eukaryota > Metazoa > Chordata > Mammalia > Chiroptera > Vespertilionidae > Myotis > Myotis brandtii. The sequence goes on along the minus strand of NW_005369442.1, from coordinate 4,470,918 downwards.
TCTAGTGAATCTAGATGGCCCATTGCCATCTAGAATAGATCATTTGGGATTTCTAGAGTTGATTCATATCCTATTTTTCCTTTTTAAGCTAGAAAACAGTAATGCTTTCCTTACCTTATGAAAATTTTGTAAGAAGCAATTACTAAAATATCTACTGAAGTTTTAAATGTCTGCACATAGTTTTTATAGCATGCTATGACAGGGAGGGATAAATACTGGCATTATACATACCTGTAGAGTCTAATACAAAAAGAAATTAATAGAGGTATGTACATTAAAAGAAAGTAATTATGATCATTTAAAAGATAGGCATAACTCAATAGTATAGAATATAGATTTAAGTAAAAAATCTGCAGTGTCAGGAAAGAAATGAAATTCAACAACATTTTTAAGTAATTTATAATCTAAACTCAAAGTATTCAGTTCCTAAACTCTGGTCAACATCTAAATTTAAAATAATCACTAAATCAATAAAACTATGTTTAGAAGAAAATCTTTAACATTTTGTATTTTTATACCAACAAATAATGAAATCTAGGGTAATTTGTTATTTATATTTGATGACTTTATTTTCAGTTTGTTTATTGGGTGAACATAGCAGTGCCCTCAAGTGTATTACTGAGGAAAAAGTTGAAATCTTCAAAATATCAATGCTTCAGTATTATTGACTTTACAAAGGCAGGGAACAGTATGAAAATATCTTTATATAGTTACAAACCAAATATTCAGCTAGAAAAAATATTAAAAATAGAAGCTAACAATAAATTACTACAGTAAAAATATATATAATTAAATTTTTATGTCATTTCTGATCGAGCAATTCACATAGAAAAATAACTTCAATTAAAATTATATAAAACTAGAGGCCCAATGCATAAAATTTGTGCCAGAGTAGGCCTTCCTTCCCCTGGCTGTTGGCACTGGCTTCCGTCTTGTACCTGGGACCAGGGGTTTCCTCCGGCCATCGGCACCCAGGACCCAGCCTTCTTTCCCAGCCCTGGATTCATCTGAAGGTCGTCCGGAAGGACATCCAGTCTAATTAGCATTTTATGCTTTTATTATTATAGATATCACTGCATTTAGATATGGTGTTTTATTATTATTATTTTCATATGTATGTAAGGGTCATAATTACTAGTAACCTATTAATTAAGTATAAAAATATATTAATTTTTAAAATATTGTGTTTTATTTATACTGTATCATGACACTTAAAACCTACCTTTCAATATTATAGGCTCTCAATTCTGCATTGACTGAATTATATCTTATACTTCAATGGGTTTAAAATGTAGGCATCACCTGAATGAATGTTCTGAAAAAAACAGAAGGAAAACACCTGAGACAGAAGGCTGTGAGGAGAAAACTGGAAAAAATCATATAAACTGTCAGCATCTAAAAAGTATGTTCAATGTTTTTGACAAGTAGGTCAATGGTGAATATGCACCTTTTGACTTTTGGACTTAAACTATATATATATATAGTCAGCAAGTTGGCAGTTCTTATGACTATGTAATTCCATGAGAAACCAGGAGAAGTTTCTTGTCTTTTACATTAAGCTTTACATTTTCAGAAAATCTCAGAACACCTGAGCCTAACCTTCATACTCTCATGGGTATAGGCCCGGTTGATTCTTAAAATAATTAATAGTTTTACAATAATTTAACAGGAATGAGAGAATCTCAGAAATTTACCTTATTTTATTCAGATATAGCTCAATTTTTCTCCACATAAAAATTTCTACTATCTTATAAATTAGTAGAGATATTAACACAATATTTAACATAACAAGCAGAAAGTCCCCCAAATTGCCAGGTACAGTAATAAAAACATGCTAGCAAAGCCGATATTCTAACCATGTTAAAATATCTATATAGCTTTATTCTCTAAGATAAACATTTTAGAGGGTAAACTATGCTTTAAAATATGGTAAACATCAGCTATTGAGCAATTGAAAATATCACTAGTCCAAAATGAGTTGTGCTTAAGTGGAAATACGTACCATATTTGAAAAACTTAATATAAAAAGAATGCATAAATTGCATTTATAATTTTATAGAAAATAAATGTTGAAATAATATTTTTGAACATATTGAGTTAAATATATTATTTTTAAAATATATTTTTATTGATTTCAGAGAGGAAGGGGGAGGGAGAAGAGAGGGAAACATCAATGATGAGAGAGACTCATTGAT
>NW_005369442.1:4464193-4468177 GCF_000412655.1 Myotis brandtii | reverse complement strand
TATATATATACACACACACACACTATACATGTGCATTTATATATATACTAGTGGTTTGGTGAATGGATTCATGCACATTGAAAGTGAATCTGGTGTGGGTGAACCAGATTTGGGGTCAACAGGGCCCCAACAGCAACCTAACCTACCTGTCAGAGCATCATCCCCCTGGTGGTCATTGTGCGTCATAGCTACTGGTTGAATGGTGGAACAGTTGAATGGTCAAATGGTCGCTTAGGCTTTTATATATACAGATGGCTTTTTTGTGACTCATTTTTTATTGAGCTTCATTACTCTACAGAATACTCATAATTCTTCCATTTACTAGCTCCTTTGATGTTGTAAAAATATATCTACGTTCAGCAATAAGAGGTCATGTTATCTAAATTGGCTGCCAACTGATGAGGTAGTCACTTTTCTCCCAGCTTTGAGAATGGATCCTAGCCTGCTCACACTAATGGCATCCTCCCAATCACCATAACTCTAGGAAACAATAAGCAAGTAGTATGTGATGTTTCCATATTTCATTTTTGCTCTTGTACAAAATTTTTTTAAAAATTTTATTTGTTTCCCACTATGAACTCCCAAGCATGAAACACTTCTGTCTTCTTCCATATCAAAGAGGTGAGATTGAATTTGCACATAATAGATGTGAAATAAATACATGTTGAATGAATGTCCCTAAATCTATTTTACTTGGAATATTACACATTTATTTTCTTATTAGATTATTCCTGCTCACCATCACTAGAAAGTAAGGTCTTTAAAGGCAAGAACTTGGTTTATTCTAATAATTGATATCATATATTCCTAGAATCTAGAATAGCACCTGAGACAAACTGATGCTCAAAAGTGTTGAATAAATGAAAGTAAATCTTTTGAGAAGGACTTAGAAAGAGCTAAGAGTCAGTTCCAGATGGCAAGACAAGTACCCTTCTTTTTTGTTTCTTTCCATAATGTGATTTTATTTCCCAGATCATACTAGTTAAGAAGATACCTCTCAAACTTTCCCTTCTTGATAGTGTAATAGGCACCTCTAATCCACAGCAGAGAGGTATTACCGGACAGGACAGCCCCCTGAGTCAATGGGAAAGGGCCATCCCCAACCTTGATCCTTGTCTTCACATATAAATAAATTTATATGAGAGACTTGACTGTATTGTGAAAAGCCAATTTATTAAAGCAATTAAAGCATCTATCCATATTGAAAAAAGCAAAAGCAAAGAAATCAAATCTATACATCTGGCTTAGGAAGCAAAGACAGGCTCTCAGCTAATCTGAAGATCAAGTTGGGGGTCTGAGGCGTTATATACCCTCTTATTTGTAGATCTCAAAAATGCTGGCTATTTTGGTACAGATTAATTCTCAAGGTCTCTTCTTTTATTTTGTTGTCGTCCATTTCCCAGAACTCATGAGAAGCACCTGGAAACTCTATCTTACCAAGCCTTGAGATTGCTGGCTTCTCTGCTTGCAGTGGTTCTCAACCTTCTGGCCCTTTAAATACAGTTCCTCAGGTTGTGACCCAACCATAAAATTATTTTCGTTGCTACTTCATAACTGTAATGTTGCTACTGTTATGAATCGTAATGTAAATATCTGATATGCAGGATGGTCTTAGGCGATCCCTGTGAAAAGGTCGTTCTACCGCCAAAGGGGTTGCGACCCACAGGTTGAGAACCGCTGACTTAGGGAGTAAGATGGTCCTTTCCCTCTTTCCTCTTCCCCTCCTCACCTCCCTTTCTGCATACTCTCATCAGGGAGGGTTTTTTTAACCATTTGCTCTGGTGCCCTTGGCTGGGGAAGATAATGGTTTGTTAGTTACAAGCTGGCTGCAAATTGCTCACACTGTTTGGTCTTGTTTTAACTTCCCTGTCTCAGTTTCCCTATTTTTCCTGCCCTGGAATCCTGTAAGTTTTAGCTGGTTCCAAGGGTCACTTTCTCCTGCCCTGGAATCCTGTAACAGTTTTAGCTGGTTCCAAGGGTCATGTCCATTTTTCCTCCTTCCTTTCACCTCTTGTCCTGTCTGCCTAATCCTGTTTCTAATTCCTCTCAATAATAACTTCACAGTTTGAAGAAACAGCATAATTTCAGAGGCAAAGGACAAGTAAGCAGCATGTAGAAGTAGAAGATGAGGTTGAAAAGTTGGCAATTTCATCTGCATAATGGGATTCAAACTCAGGTTATGCATGACTTCGTAGAACATATTAATGAATTTAATTTTTTTCAGAGTTTTCTGAAATGGGACTAGAAGTTTCAGTGAAGCGAGCCAATAAATCCCCAGTTTAACAATAACTTTAAAAAATGAGTTAGCACTATTATTTTCAATAGAAAATCAGATCTTGAGTATAAAAAATGTAAATGTGTTTTCTTAAAGTATGTTTGCAACTTCCTAATACACTCTATCTTTACTTCTTGAAGCCCTATTTAGGTACCTATATGCTCAATAATTATCCAAATTAATACAATGCATTGTGGTACTTTGCCACCAGGGTGACTCTCAGTGATCCCCAATCCTGATATCCAGGCCTTTGAATTGAGTATTGGCTGGACATACTATTCACTTCTAAATAATAGAATAAAGAAGAATCACAAGAGTTCTTAGTTATATGAGGAATGTAAAAGTGATATAAACTTTTTTACAAAAAAAACAGAGTAAAAAATAAAATCATTTTTAGGAAATCACAGAGAGATTTATTGCTCAGAAAAGCTTTTGAGCAACTTTTGTGCAGTTCAAAGCACGGATGTATAAATAAAATCACATCCTGCCTTTGCTAAAGTGTTCACAACTGTAGACATAATATAGTTTTAACTTTTTGCATTCAATAGACTTATCCATTAATCCCAATAGAATACATTTTTTCTTCTAGGTTTTGGTAGTTTCAAACAAAATCTTCTTTAAGTAAACAGAGTTTAATCTGCTTTTATGTGACTTCATTATATTACTTCATCAGGGTGGGGCTTGAGGTCAACTGATATGGTAGGTATCAGAGAAACTAATTTTCCACTATCAGAAAATAATTTATTTCTTATCCAGATTGTATCATGATGCTCTTCCAAAAAGTTTACCTTCCTTCTGGCTCCCAGTATATTCTACAGAACCATAGCCACATCTGGGGACCTCTGCCCTCAACTATTTTAAGAACAAATTATGGGTTAAGAAAAAATAGAAACTCCATGTCAGTGTATTAAATATATATATATAATTAAGTGACCGAACATACATCCATCTGACCATCTGATCATCTGACCGACTGACCGGTACATATGACACGCACTGGCAATTTAAAAATAAATGTTGACTTGCACATGCGTGATACATATAAAGCTCTTGCTGGTGCCAATCTAGACAGAGTAGGAATATTCCTACCTGAACCCATTTTCGGACATGGTCAGTTATATGTTGCTTTCTCTCGAGTTCAAAGAGCATGTGACATTAAAGATAATGTCTTCATCACAAGGGAAATTAGTTAAGCACTCTGAAAGTATATATCAGAATAAGTTTAATAAATTTATCAGTCATTGTTTTTATCAATGTTGTTTTTATATCATGTTTTTGTTGTTTTTATGTCTTTGTTGTTGCTAGTTGTTGTTTCTTCTAATCAATTTTCTTTCAATATGCATGAATCTGTGCACTGGGCCACTAGCATTATAAGTATTATATAGTATTATATAAGTAATACTAGAGGCCCGGTACATGAAATTCATTCACGGGTTGGGGGAGTGTCCCACAGCCCAGCCTGCACCCTCTTCAATCTGGGACCCCTCAAGGTTTGTCCAACTGCCCATTTAGGCCTGATCCTAAATGGGCAGTCAGACATCCCTCTCACAATCCAGGACTGTTGGCTCCCAGCCACTCGCCTGCTTGCCTGCCTGATTGCTCCGAACTGCTTCTGCCTGCCAGCCAGATCACCCCCTAACCATTTCCCTGCCAGCCTGATCGATGCCTAACTGCTCCTCTGCCAGCCCAATTGCCCCTAACTGCCCTCC
>NW_005369442.1:4442586-4463108 GCF_000412655.1 Myotis brandtii | reverse complement strand
TGTCCTCCCCTGCAGGCCTGATTGCCCCCAACTTCCCTCCCCTGCTGGCCATCTTGTGTCCACATGGGGATGGCCATCTTGTGTGTTGGAGTGATGGTCAATTTGCATATCACTCTTTTATTAGATAGGATAAGACTAAATGTAACACTAATAACAACTATGACATCTGGTTAAAATACAAAAACAGTGTTTTGAAGATATCAGGAATTAAACACATAGCCAATATTTGAGAGGTAAAGATTCTGAAGGGAGAGAAATATAATGATTTGAGTTCTAAATTTCCCCTCATTCCCAGGCTTGACATTTGTTCAAGGGCAAAGAGCAAAAACATGTAATGGTAGTCTAGAGCTTGTGGCAATTTCACTGGGCTGAGGAGACAAAAAATTGCATTGAGATCTAACAAACGAGGCATGACTTTACGGGTCAAGATGCAGAAGGGAACCAGAGAAACAAGTACAACATTTTGAATGCAATTTATTTTTTACTCCAAAAATGCTCATGCTTGGGGTAATATTTGTAAAAATAAAATATACAGCAGCTTGAAGAGCTAAGCAGAAATTGTAGCAGCTTTCTCATACTAGGAAGATGAGAGTTGAAGTTTAGAGTTTTCCAATATGAGAGGGTAAAGTAAACATCCCAACCTTTCAGAGTAAGCTTAGAAGTGTTATGCCCTAGGAAAGAAAAGGCAAAATAGAAACTTATAAGCACTGCCTGAGAAGGAAAATATGCCTATAACTATCTGCTAGAAGAAAATTAAATCCTTTCAGGAGGAAGATACCAACATTCAAAGTCTGTATTATTTTTAATATATAATTGTCCAGCATTTAAGCTATAAGTTGCCTGTCATAAAAGGAAATAAATTCAAAATATCAAATAAAAAATGGATATACAGAAAATAACAGATATATAACTTTTAAATCACAAAGATTGGAATTATTTTTTATTTTGTAATAAAGAATTTCACAAAGAACAAAAATAAATTTTAAAAATATAATGGTAAATCTTAAAACTAAAAAATACAATAGCTAAATCTAAAATTTATTAGGTAAATTTAACATCTGATTATATCCAGCCTAAAAGATAATTTTAAAACTAGAATACAGATCAGTAAAATTAATAGAGGTTACAGCACAAAGCAAAAATAGATGAAAATAAAGAAATGAGGTATGTTTGAAAGATGTAATCAGTGAATTTGGAGTTTCATGAAGCGATAAGGGTAATAATGAAGTCAAAGTAAAATTTGAGATGGGACTACCTAAGAAATATCCGAAATTGATGAAATGCATTGTGATGATTTGCCTTCAAGATGACTCCCAGTGATTCCTCAACTTTTGATATCCATTCCCATATGTTGAAGGTTGGCTGGACCTAGGGATTCACTTTTAGTTAATAGAATAAGAATTAATTAATTAATGGGTTCTGACTCTAAGACTAGGGCATATGAAGCAGTGTGGCCTCTTGTTCTCTTTCTCTTCATCACTCATTCTGGGGGTAGCCAGTTTCATGAACAAGCCTACAAGGGAAGAAACTGAAGCCCTTGGTAACTTCTAGGGTTGTGAATGCAGATGTATATCCTTCAGGTCTTTTAGATAAGTACTAACTACTCTACTAAAAACTTAACTGTAATTTCATGAGGGAGCCTTAACTGGAACCACACAGCTAAACCATCCCTAGGTTTCTGATTGTCAGAAACTTTATGAGATGATAAATGCTTATGTTAAGTAACTAAATTTTTACAAAATTTGTTATTAAGCAATAGTTAGTACACTTGTGTGGTCTAAAGCGAAGCTGATTTTATGACTATAAAATTCTTTATTAAGAGCTTAGAAAGATCAAAAATAGTATTTTAAAATATTGTTCAGTCAGACAAAAGATCCTTTAAAGATTTCAGTGAGTAAAATTCCCAGATCCTCCCAATTAAAAAAAATAGGGCTCCTAAGAATTAATTATAAGAGCATTGTTATTTCAAAGAGATCTACTGGTATGTTTTTATTGAATGAGATGGACACAAATGAGATTTATAGAAGACCTATAAAGTCTTACAATTTTTCATATTTAGCAAGAAGCCAGTTTAAACTAAAACAGAAGAAGTACAAAATGAAAAGAGTCCTTTAGACAACCAAAATTCTACTGGCAGAAAGCAGACTGAGAAAACTAGTCAGCAGCAAAACGTTCATGAAAATGGAAAGATGGCTCAGAAGGTGGATCAAGAGCCAGAGATTAGATTCACAAGTCATGAATAGCCATTTCCAGGTAAAAGTAAAAGTGAATTACAGCCAATAAACTTCCAACATAAGACCTGCTCTCTAATTCACCATTTATTTACATAACTTGAGTTAGCTAACAATAAAAATTTACTTTTCCGGATCTTCAATAGCCATTTTATCTTTTTCAAGATTAATTCCTCAAGAAGTTTTAAAAACTGATAGGAAATTTAGAGATCTGCTCTTTTTTTTTTTTTCAGTTATTTATTTTTTATTTTCATTTATTTTTACAATTTATTTTTTTAATTTTAACTACCACACTGCTATTTGTGTTCATAAGTTCCAGTTTGATATTCCACATATGAGTGAAATTGTATAACTCTTATCTTGTTCTGTCTGACTTATTTCACTTCACATAATGTTGTTAAGGTCCATCCATGTTGAAAATGACACTATTTCATCCTTTCTTATGGCCATGTAGTACTCCATTGTGTATATATACCACATCTTCTTTATCCAGTCCTCTTTTGCAGGGCACTTTGGCTATTTCCAAGTCTTGGCCATTTTGAATAATGATGCAGTGACCATGGGATGCATATATCTTTGTGTATAAATGATTTTGAGTTTTTCGGGTATATACCCAGGAGTGGGGTTGTTGGGTCATAATGGCAGCTCTGCTTTTATTTTTTTGAGGAATTGCCAGATTGCTTTCCATAGTGGTTATACCAGTCTACATTCCCACCAGCAATGAATGAGGGTTCTTTTTTTTTTTCACAACTTCTCCAACACTTGTTGTTGCTTGTCTTGTTGATAATGGCCAGTCTGACTGGTGTAAGGTGGTATGTCATTGTAGTTTTAATTTGCATTTCCCCGACTGCCAGGGAGGTTGGACGTCTTTTCAAATGTCTATTGGCTGTTTATATGTCCTGTTGGGAGAGGTGTATTTTCAGGTCCTCTGTCCCCTTCTTTATTGGATTGTTTATTAGTTTGGTATTGAGTTCTATGAGTTTTTTATATATTTTGGAAATTAAGCCTTTGTCAAAGCTACTGTTTGCAAATATCATCTCCCATCTGGTAGGCTGCCTGTTTGTTTTGTTGTCTGTTTCTTTTGCTGTGCAGAAGCTCTTCAGTTTGATATAGTCACATTCATTTATTTTTGCCTTTACCCCCTTTTCCTATGGGGTCAAGTCCATAAATGTTCTCTGCCAACCAGGTCCATAAGTTTGGTACCTATATTTTTTCAATGTGACTTATAGTTTCGGGACTTATGTTTAAGTCTTTGATCCATTTTGAATTAATTCTTATACATGGGGACAAACTGCAATCCAGTTTCATTCATTTGCATGTGGATTTCCAGTTTTCCTCCAGCACCATTTATTGAAGAGACTATCTTTACTCCAATTTGCATTTCTGGGTCCTTTGTTGAAAATTATCTGTCCATATACGAGTGGTTTATAGCTGGGCTCTCTATTCTGTTCCATTTATCTGTGTATCTGTTTCTCTGCCAATATCATGCTGTTTTGATTATCCTAGCTCTCTAGCATCAGATTTGTATGGAACCACAAAGGACCCAGAATAGCCATAGCAATCCTGAAGAAAAAAAAAAAAGAACAATGCTGGAGGTTTCACACTACCTGACTTCAAAGAGATCTGCTCATTTAACATTTGTCTAAAAATTTAACAGCTTGCAGACTCAGAAAATCAGGATTAGAACTCAGTCCAATGTTGCCAGTATAAATTTCAGTATAAATTCAAGGACTGGTCTTCTGACTCCACAATGGTCACATTTTTTAAGATAATGTGAATTTACATTAACCCCTATTAAACATTTTTCTCAAATATATAAGGAGATTATAGGTTTGCTATGAGGATTCAATAAAACAAAACTTTTAATAGGCTTAGAGGGCCCACATATTACTCAAAGCATGGCTCCTCAAATTCTTCCTTTTAACCTTTCCAAATGTCCCAAACAAATGACAAACAAAACAAACAAAACAAGAAAACATCACATATAATACAAAACTTATATTATTTAAAGAGGGGAAGGAGGAAAACAATTAAAACATGTAAGTAAAACATATATAACTAATTACCAACATTTTGAAACACCAAAATTGGGGTAAATGAGCATTTAGTAAGAATATGACAAATATACTATATGTTGCATCTTTAAAAAGGGACTAGTGGCCCAATGCATGGATTCAAGCACATTGAAAGAAAATTAATTAGAAGGTGGCTGGTGGGGCAGGACTGGGCAAGGCAGGCCTGACACGCCCTGGAGCCAACCTTCCTTGGTCCCTCCCCAGCTGGCTGCATCTGGGGAGGCGCCACGGCTCAAAGGACATCTGTGGTCTCTGTAGCTCAGCAGTAAATCAGATTCGGGGCTGACAGTGCCCCGGTAACAACATAACTCATGGACAAAGGTAGAATCACATGGCCCCACCAGGAATTGGGCTCCATCCTCTCTGGTTCCAGGGTGCGTCACCAGAGAACCACTGCTGCCTAGTCACTGCAGTTAACAACATAACTCATGGACAAAGGTAGAATCACATGGTCCCACGAGGAATTGGGCTCCCTCTTCTCTGGTTCCAGAGTGGGTCACTGCTGCCAAGTCACTGCAGCTCAGAAGCTCCTGCATTGAGCACCTGCCCCCTGGTGGTCAGTGCATGTCATACCTACCAGCCAGTCTGACAGTGGTTTAGCCTTTTATATATATAGATAAATTGTCAATTATATATTGGCAGAAATGACAAAGTCTGGAATCAGGTATTAGTGAATATCAAGCACCTATTTAAGATGTTTTCTTAAAAATACTACCCCACTTCCAAATGGAATAACTGAAAATATGTACAAAAAATTGTGATTAAGCCACAACTCCAGTAGCATTATTTGAAAAGCAAAGGTAAATTAGCAAAATTTAAAACAAGTAGGAAAATTGAAAGATCCTTAGGAATCCAGTCACAGGAGAGATAAGTTACCTTAAAATGTCTTTCCAAGCTCTTTATCCATCAGATATAATGATAGGCATTCATCTAAAATACCTTTGATGAAAACCTATACAGCAAACGAATATATTTACTGAGCATCTATAGTATGGCAAATACCATTAAAGGTAATGGAGAAAATATGGTTAACGAGAAGAAAGTGTATCTGACCTCATGGAATGCACACTATTCAAGTAGGCAGACAAAAGAACAAGTAAAAGACAATACATTTTTTAAAAATTATATTTTTATTGATTTCAGAGAGGAAGAAAGAGGGAGAGATATAAACATCAATGATGAGAGAGAATCATTGATCAGCTGCCTCCTGCAAGCCCCACACTGGGAATCTAGCCCGCAACCTGGGCATGTGCCCTGATCAGGAATGGAACTGTGACCTACTGGTTCATAAGTCAACACCATACCACTGAGCCATGCCGGCCTGGCAATACAATGCATTTTTAGTATGAATAAGAACTAATAAATAACTTAAAAAGTTTAGAGTTTACTGGGGAAAGGCTACCTTAGTAAGAGTAGTCCAGGAGAGTTTCTTTGAGCCAATATTGTGTAAGAGAAGACTTAAACATAAAAATAAGATAATCAGATGAAGAGGAAGTTGTAGGCACATTTCATGGTACAGGGGACCAACATGTACATTTTCACTGAAATTAAAATAATTTTACATAATCTTAGCAACTGAGAAAAGGCAAACGTGGCTGAAAAAGGAGGTAGAGGGGCATAACTATCAAATGAGTGTCATGACTCAGCAGAGGTAAACCATGACCAACTGTGTAGATAGTAAGAATGTTAAACTGTATTCTAAGAGCTTTGGGAAACAACACAAACATTTAATCAATGAAGCATTGTAATGAAACTTACCTTTTTAAAAAATAACTTTTATTGCCACATAGAGAATAAATTGAAGCAAATTGACAGAAGGTTGCTATAGTAAGTCAAATAGTTACCAGCAACACAAGATAAAGCAATAACATAGTGACAGAATCTAACAATTGGCAGATATTTGTGAAATTTTATTAGGTCAATAGGATTTGCTAATGAAAGGAAATTGTTAGGAATAATGATTAACATAAACAGAATTACAATATATTGACAAGTATAAATTACTACCATTACAATAAAGGATTACTACTAAATATCTGGCTTCAGGTAGATGGTAGTTGCATTTATTGAAATGAGCAAGAAAAAAGTAGGAGGCAAAAAAAAAATCAAGAGCTTGAGCAGTTTTCTCAGAGGTAATCATCTGTGAGATATGTAATCATAGAGAAGCAGGTAGTCAAGAAGATGCCTATGTCAAGAAAATAGGATTGTTGAGTCACTGGCACTGAAGTTTTTTGGAACTGATGAGTTTGCTTGAGAAGAAGTAATGAGAAAGAAATGAATTAACAGGCCCAATACAAAATCCTAAGGATCTCAACAATTAAAGATTTGGTTCAGAATGTTGAGCTGGAAAAGACTGCATAAGTGATAGGAACAACAACAAAAACAAAACCAAAAAAAAGGAAGAGGTTTTGAAGAAGCCAAGAAAAGAGAGTATTTCAAGAATGAAAAAGCATTCTCCCAAGGCTGCAGTAAAAAATATTATTGATAACCATGATAGAGAATTCAGTGAAAAGAGACAAAATCAGCAAATGAGGATATAAAAGCTCCATGTGAAAATAAACTATTTACAACATCAGTCAATAATGGGGCCAGATAAGTGCTGCTGTAAATGAAAGGGATGTGTGGTTCACCAAATAGAAGCTATCAGAATATGGATTTATGTTTGTGGAAATGACCAACTAGAAAGGAAGAGATTCTCAATGGAGAAGATAAAAGATATGACCAAAAAAGTAAGCCTTTTGTATAGGAATTGGATCCAGAGAATATGGAGATAGACTCATTGGTAAGAAGAGTAGCACTTTAAATTGTACTAGGAAAGGAAATATTGGACTGTGATAGATAAATTTATAGATTTGGTGGTGGAATGCTGAAGGGAATTGTTTCTGAGGGTTTCTCCTTTCACAATGAGTTAAAGGGTGAGTATTTAGCTAAAATTAAAGGGAGAGTACATTAGGATTAGAAGAGAAATGAAGACATATCTTGGAGCATGGGAACATAAGCCCAATAATAAAGCGCAGTAAGAGAGCTGGGTAGTTCTGAGAACCTGTTTAAATATAATTTAGGCCAGCTGAACAATTTTTGCTGAAGTACAGATCTGGAAAAAAAATTGATATTGGTGTTTGTCACTTGAATATCTTCAAGGGAGTGCCATCTATGTGAAATAAAATAAATTTGGTAGGCCTTACAAAGAAAAATCAATGATGATAAAATATGGATTATAGGCTAAAGAAAAATGAACATGAGAGAGGTCTGATTAATAATGATAAAGTGGTATACTACATGTATTAGAGATTTTGATGAAATCAGAGTCACAGTGGTAGAGGTTTTTCAATAAACACATTGGAAGAATAGAATATAATCTGAGAGACACATTTTTGATAATGATATTTCAGAGGTGGATCAGACAATAACCCAAGCAAATTTATATAACTTGATATAAACTGATAAAAGCCAAAGTGACTTAGAAAAACACATTACCACCTAAGATTTAGTCATATTAAGTTTCTGATTAAGGTCTATTTTCATGAATACTCTATGAATTTTGACAGAATATCTCAGCTACGTTAAGTAGAGAGAAAGGTGGTAGACTCGAATGTTAACAACATTTTGCATATAACCTGAAGGTATGAGGACCAAAGTTAGGATCCCTTAATGTGATGGTGTTCTATGAGCCAAACATAAGTAGAAAATATCTCAACTGTAACTATAATTTGATATGTTTTTTTCCTACAAAAGAGATATTTGCGAGTTTGTTTTAGAAATTTAAGTAATATATTTGATAACTGAAAAGTAGCATCTGAGAAAAAAAAAGTTAAGAAAAATATCTGAGTTTTGTTGCCTTTTTCAGGTATATGAGAAACAGCAATATACCTTATATCTGGTTGTCCAAAATTAATGTATAATGTGCCTCAGAAATAACATCAAGTATAGTTATAGCAGGTGCAAGTCCAACTCCACAAACATAAATATGCAAGCAGTGCAATTTTATTTACTTTTAATCATTCAGTGTAATTTTCATTTCAAGACACCAATGTGTGGAGAGGGGAAAAATTTTGGCAATATAAATTTTGTGCCCTACTCTCTGGGATTATGCCTAACTGCTATTATCGAGGATTTCATAGGTAATATCTGGTCCTCATAAGCCTTCAGTATTGTTGAGTTCCACCGACAAATTCATCATTCCACCTGATTGTCCTTCATTGGCATGACAGTGTCTCCTTCATACTGTGTTAAAGTTGGAGTAGTCCCTTTTCTTTTATCAGCATTCCTTGATGGCATTCACTTGACTGCTTTCACATCATAACATACAATAAAAGTATCTGTGTGGATGCCACATGACATATAGTTAAATGCCACTCTTAAGTTCATGTAATCATTCAACTGTACCTATGCCATACCAGCGCAAGGGAGAACCAAGTAAGCTCATTTCTAGACACATCACATACATACATTCCTAGACAGGGGTCTTCCCACCTTCCGAAGGTTTACCAATGAATAAAAGAGCTCACTCTCACTCTCATTTGTTTTTTGCTCTTAGATTACACAAATCCCACTGGGTTTCGATTGTATCACTACACTGTAGGCTTATTCCTATTTGAGGCCCAAACCCTTTTTTCAAAGGGGCTCTACTATGTACCTCCAAGATCTCCCTGTTTCTACTGATACCTTTCTTTCTCCTTTCTGACCTACTCCGAGAATAGGATACTCTAGATTTTATACCATAGATATTCTCCCCTATATTTATTTTCCAAGATATAATTTATTTCTATTTCCCTCCAATTACTAGGCTTTTGAAACACAAAGGGCAATATTTGACCACTGCATTCTCTTAGCTATATTGGCCTTTGTTTGAGTGGGTAAAGAGTCAAATTATGCAAGAAAACACAAGGAGAAATTATGGATTCATATTTTGAAACAGTGTATTGCCATGTGGTAATGACAAAGAAGGTCACTATTTAATAAAATATTTTCAAATGAGCTATAAGCAATCCCAAAATTATGTAAAGAATTGTTAGAAAACATCCTATATAATAAAAGCCTAATATGCAAATTGTCCCCTTGACCAGGAGTTCGACAAGGGGGCGGGGCTGGCTGGCCAACCACCTGCAGCCCCTCCCTCTGGGCGGCCCCAGCCGGTGCTGGCAGCAGGCGGCCAGGGGAAGGGAGGCCCTGGCCAGCAGCCAGCAGCTGTTAGGGACCCTACCCATGCACGAATTTTGTGCACTGGACCTCTAGTTTTAAACTGCAGCCCTGGCCACTTTGGCTTAGTGGATATAGTGTCATCCTGCAGACCAAAGTGTCCTGGGTTTGATTCTGGTCAAGGGCACATACATTGGTTGCAGGCTCCTCCCCAGCCCAGGCCATGGTAGAGGCTTGTGCAGGAGGCAACCAATTGATGTGTTTCTGTCTTTCCCTCTCTCTTCCACTCTCTAAAAATCAATGGAAAAATATCCTCAAGTGGAGATTTAAAAAATAACAAAATAAAAATAAACTGCAGATGCTAGCTTTTGGGAGAGGATTATATGAGTGGGGGCTTACAGGCTAATGGAAAATACTAAATAAGAAACACAGAAGAAAATATGTGCTATGATATTATGCCAATTTTAATTAAATAATTATTAAGATCTGTATAGAAATACAAACCTATTAAGTTATCTATGTGCTGACTAATAGTGCCTTTGAGTTCATTATAAGCTTTGTTTAAGTAACAAGTTGTTTAGATAAAATAGGAAGGGTTAGCTTTGACCATGTTCATGGAGTATGTTAATATGAATTCTATATACTATTACTGGAGTCATAGTAATAAAAGACAAACAGTTACATTATCAAGAGATTAACATGTGTGATATATAGTTAGCATGCTATACAATATATAGATGGTGTATCATAGAATTATATACTTGGAACATATATAATTTTATTAACCAATGCCATTCCAATAAATTTAATGTAAAAAAAAAATGAAAAAAATAAGAGAATATGCTTTTTAGATGGCCAAATGCATAGGCTTAGATTTAAACCATCTATACTATTAAAGAGCTAATATGCTAATGGTTGATACACCATAATGGGTAACGACAAGGTCATTAGCATATTAGGTAGGGCGTTGCTCTGGAGATGGGGCAGAAGCAGGGAGGCTCCCGGAGGAGGCAGGACCATCCCATGCTGGGGAGGGCAGGGGTGAGAGCCCATAGCGCCCCCCTCACCAGTCCTTCGCCACCCACCGCTCACACTCTGAGTGCCCCACGGCCCACTTACCAGGGGAAGGAGCACAGCGCAGCAGGTGGGAGGCTGCCATGCTCTCCTCTGGCACCATGGTGGGGCGGAGCCGCCATGTAGCTCCGGAGGCAACCAGCCCAAAAGGTGACTGGAGGGACTGAGAGTGGGGCTTGAAGCGGCCAGAGAAAGCCAGAAGGTTTGAGGGCTGGGCCAGGCGCGCTCGAGCTCTGTGGACAGGTTCGGGTGTCAAGGAAGGGCTGCTGGTGGGTGGGCAAAGCCTCACGATGTCACGCGCTGGGCTCCTAGTGTTATAATATTGTTGAGTATGTTACACTCAATCAAGAGATGTATCAAAATACTATTCCCTTAAGGTATAATCCCTACCTATATTTTCCTTCATTCCTCTTTTTCCTTTTTCTTCAAGACAAGGTCCTTTTGACTCCAAAGATTTATTAAATGTTTTTGCTACTTTTTGAACCCCCCCCCCCAATTCTGCATTATTTCTGTGGAGATGACACTAATCAGCATTCTGATTTTAGCTCAATCACTACTTCTTCTGAAAAATTGTCACATTCTCCCAAGGGAGAGTTCAGATCTTGTTAGTACTTTTCTCATAAGAATAATGTCTTAAGACATTATGAAACACTAGAGGCCTGGTGCACAAAATTTGTTCACTTGGGGGGTCCCTCAGCCCAGCCTGCACCCTTTCACAGTCCAGGAGCCCTTGGAGGATGTCCAACTGCTGGTTTAAGCCCGCTCCCCATGGGGAATGGGCCTAAGCTGGCAGTCAGACATGGAGGCTCCTGCCACCACCACTGCGCTCACCAGCCATGAGCCCGCCTTCTGACTGAGCAGCATTCACCCTGTGGGAGCGCACTGACCACCAGGGGGCAGCTCCTGTGTTGAGCATCTGCCCCCTGGTGGTCAGTGTGCATCATAGTGACCAGTCGTTCCACCATTTGGACGATTGCTCACCAGCCATGAGCCCGCCTTCTGACTGAGCAGCATTCACCCTGTGGGAGCGCACTGACCACCAGGGGGCAGCTCCTGTGTTGAGCATCTGCCCCCTGGTGGTCAGTGTGCATCATAGTGACCAGTCGTTCCACCATTTGGACGATTTGCATATTAGCCTTTTATTATATAGGATAGTATTTAATCATGTTTTTCTCCTTTCCTAAACTAGAGACTCAAGAGGACTTAGAAAATATGCAAGAGAAAAGTTGACATATTGCAATGCTTTTTATGTTTTTTAGAATCTAATGCATGAACATTATCGTCAACTTTTAATATTATAAATCAGAATATATAATGTATCTGGCTAGAATTCTCTATTGGCTGACCACTATCTATAATAATAAAAGCATAATATGCAAATCAACCAAATGGCTGAACAGCAGAACGACCGTCTGGACTACCAGCTATGACACCCACTGGTGCCAGGCCAGCCAAGGCTGCTGTGATGCGATTGGTCAGGGACCATCCATTGCCTCATGATCGCCCCTCAGAGGGAGGCCCAGGCCACTGACCATCAGGCTATGGTGAATGGGTGGGGCCTCCCTCTGTGGGGTGTGATTGATAGCCCTAAAGAGGGAGGCCCAGGCTGCACTGCAGTGGGTGTGCAGGGCCTACCTTTTTCGGGCAATCGATTGCAGGGCTCCCGGGCTGTGAGAGGGCGCAGGCTGAGCTGAGGGCCCCCCACCCCTGAGTGCATGAATTTTGTGCTCCGGGCCTCTAGTAATTAGAATAAAATCCAAAATTGCATTTCTGAGCTGCAAGGACCTATAGGCTTATGTTACACTCTTAACCCCATACTACAATTTACTACACTAACTCTCTTTGTAGTTTGTTTGTTTGTTTGTTGTTGTTGTTTTTTTTAGTGTTTGTACTAGCTATTTCTTCTGCCTTGATCACAGTGATCTTAGAATTTTCCTGTGTTTTACTCCCTTAGAGCCTCAGAGTGAATGTTATCATTCCAACTCCAGTGCCTGTGTTCATTTATTGTGGTCCATTACTAAACCATTACAAATTTTATTTTCTTCATAACACTTACCAGTGATCATTATTTTGAGTATTTGGTATTTTTAATGCTTGTTTTCTACTTCTTCCTACTGGGGTAAAGTTACAAACTCCACAAAATACTGTTATTACTGTTCTTTAGTCAATTATCTTTTAAAGAGATGTAAGTAATAAGGAAAAACGTCTTCATGTTTTCAGTTGTGGGTGTCATGTCTCCTGGACTTTATTCCTTTATATCAGTGGTTCTCAACCTTGACTGCACATTAGAATCACCTGGGAATCTTTTTAAAATCCTCATTTCTGGGCCTCATCCTCCAGAAATTCTGTTTCTTTGTTATGGGGTGGGGCCAAAACATAAGTAACAAAGAAACAGAATTTCCGGAGGATGAGGCCCAGAAATCAGGATTTTAAAAAGATCCCAGGTGATTCTAATGTGCAGCCAAGGTTGAGAACCACTGCCTTATATAGATCCAGATTTTGTTCTATTACTTCTCCTCTGTCCTTCCTTTAATATTTCTTAGAGTGCAAGCTCTACTGGTGACAAAAATCTTCTAATACTTTTGTGTCTAAAAATGTAGTTATTTTTTTATGTTTTTTAAAATATATTTTTACTGGGTACAGAATTCCAGGTTAATTATTTCCCCCATTATTTTCTCAAATCACTTTCTGCATGCATCCTCAGTGGGGCAAAAGTATATTACAACAGAGCCATAGCACATACAATATATATGTGATATTAAAACAGATACCTTTATGTGTATCTGTATATATTGAATAGACATATAGCATACCTTTGGTATTTCTATTTCAACAGGCAGGAATGATTAGAAAAATAAACATTGAGAAAGTCTTCTAACCAAATAACTTATATGTATGTATGACACAGACAATAGTGTGGTGAAGGCCTGGAGGGTGGGATGGAGGGGATCAATGGGGAAAAAAAGGGAGATATCTGTAATACTTTCAACAATAAAGATAATTTTAAAAAAATTCTTCTAGCTGAGTGTGAAAACAAGGTTGAGGAACACTGCTCTATTATCTTCTCACTTGTACTGTTCTGATGAGAAATGTATTATTAACTTATACGTTGGCTCCACTGAACACAATATTTCAGAACAATCTGATTATGCTTTGAATTGGGATACTTTTCTTCATTTCATTTACATTCATTTATTTTTTTGAGATTAAGATTCATAAATTTGTGAATTTATTATTTTCATAAATTTAGGGAAATGTCAGCTACTCAATACTTCGCATATTTTCTGGCATAACCCCTTTTCAGGAGCTCCAATTTCATATACATTAGGCAATTAGAGGTTGTTCCACAGATTTTCTCTCCCAGTTTTATTTTGGATAGTTTCTATAACCATCTTTCCAAGTTCACTATTTTTTTTCTGCAACATTTAATCTTCTATTTATCTCATGTGTGATAAAGATAGTTTTGTGTGTGTGTGTGCGCATGCACATTTGAGCAAAAAGGCAGGAGCATAAAAATTACATGTTTCAATAATGTTTATATTCAAAATCAGAAATTACCACATCCCTGCATACAGACCAAATTTTCATGGCTGACTCTAATGCAGATGGCTATATTTAGGGACAATGATTTAATTCATGAATTAATTGTATATTTTTATCATTTTTACCATATAGCAATAGGATTCTATGTTGTATTTGAAGGTGGATTTTAAATATTATGAGAAAAGTAAGGCTGTCTTATCATAAATCATTCATATTTAAAGCCACATACATATAAACAAATTATTAAAAAGGTGATTTAATTTGAAATTTTAAAATGTAATAGACACAATATGTCCAAAATCTATTTGAACAGAATAATGAAAACCAAAGCCAAGTTATAAAAGTTGGAGAGCGAAGACAGAAAAATTATATCAATAATCTCTGGATAAAAACTGCAACTGCAAATGGAATTTCATGGCATCAATAACATAGAGGAAACTATGAAATGCATGCCATTTGTATTGTTTATGAAATTATGCTAAACATATGACTCTGTACATAAAGTTCATTGAGAACAAAACAAATACTATCATTAGAGTTGCATGATTTTTAAAAGCAGTGACTTTTCTCATGTACATTAGGCTCCAACAAAGCTGCATTGCTGCTACTACAATGTGGTCTCAGAAGTGCTACTGTCAGCAGGTAATTTGTCTACACAATAAAATAAAATAAGAAACTCAATGTGCATGTAATATATCCCTTAGATCCATTAAGTTGTAAAATGTTTTTATGTATCGACATACTTTTATTAAAATATATTATTATCAATAATTTTGGTTTAGTGTCAGCACTCCAGGTGGTATTTGACCACCAATTTTCTTTGACAAGATAAAAGAGCTTATCCAAAATATATACATATATACATACATATATATACACACACACACACACACACACACACACACACACACACACACACACACTAATAAAAGAGAACGATACAAATTGACTGTACCTTCATGACACCCACCAGCCAATCAGGAGTGAGTATTCAAATCAACCCAACAAAGATTGCGGGTTTATTTGAATACACAGGCGCCAAGCAGCCGGGCAGCTCCGCCCCAGCTGCTCCAGGCCTCTGGGCAGCATGGGAAGGTGGAAAGGTGGCTCCGGGCCTGAACGAAGACAGAAAGGCGGCTCCGGCCGGAGCAAAGGCAGTACGGGCAGCCAGGGGAAGGAAGGACCTTTCTTGCACGAATCTTCATGCATTGGGCCTCTAATATATATATTTCATATCAAAGTAAGGGAGAAATGGAACCATGAAACCTCCTTAAAATTATAGAAATTTGTTTTGCTGGGAAGTAATTGCTAGCTCCATTCTTTCCTAACCTGCATATAAATAAGTCCTGTTGGTGGAGATCTAAATAAATAGGCCCATGCTAGATCAATTATTGCACAGATGGTGTTGCTTTTATTTTTGACCAAAGTTTTACTAAGAAAAGGAGAGGGTATCAATGGCCCAAAATAAACTAATTAGACCAGAAGTCTGCCTGTTAAAAGAAGCTGATATGAATTTTGACGGGATAGTTAATGACTCCATATTTTGTAAAACCAGTAAAAAACCTTTGGAACATGAGCTAGACTATACTTTCAGAACAACCTCTGTTATAATAATCCTTTTGATGTGTTTTCCTTTGAGAAGATGTATTAGCTTGGGATGCACATTGAAGAAAGGTTTTTGTTGTTGTTGTTTTTAACTTTAAAAGAAGGATTTTTACTTTAAAAGAGGGTTTGTAACCAAAGCTCAAGCATGCATTTGACTTTTATTTAAAATCCTTTATCCATTTATTTGGACAAATTGTTTTTATAGTAGTTCATATTGTTCTGATAAAATGACATGGATTGGCATCACAGTTTTCAGGTAAGATTCTTGAAATTGGATTTCCAGGCTATTTAGCACTGAATAATTTCCAACTATAGTTCTAATCTGTTTAGACTTGTGAAGTCTTAAATTACCACCTAGGTATAAATGAGCAAACATTTCATTAAAAAATGAAGAGTTTTATGACAATACCTTTCCTTGGAAAATGGAGCCACCTGAGCTTTTCTAATAGCTGGTGACATCCATTAGTGGTTTTCTCTGAAATTGAAAACATTTTCCATCTGTTCATACATACTCATTACAAAGTAGTTAAGAGCCTGTGGGATCACAAAGGCACATTTTGGCAAATTACAAAATATCAAAATGAGTTATTGAAGAGGCAGCAATGACTATATAATAAGGTGTTCAAACCTGCAATTGTCTGTTTTTGTGTAAGAAAAGGCATCTGTATGCTAAAATCTAGTTTATCTTTTAAAACTTGGGACTCTTCCATTTAAAGGTGTTTATATTTGTGCCTATGACCCAAATTCTTTCTTTGACAAGAATCTGTGAGTTTTCAAAATAAAGACGATCTTTTTCAGTTTTTAGAGAACTGCTATTTAATGGATTCTCTTTGGAGTAAGAAATTGAAACAAAGGACTTAAATAAAGGCAGTAAAGGATTCAGGTGAGCACCAGGAAGAATATCTTGATGTCAGCCTATTAAATAATGAATACTTGGCTGTGGGGTGGTGAGTCATAAAGAGTCTTCATCTGGATACTTTCAGGACAGAATACATGGTTCTTGCCCAATAACATATCAGTTATAAGCAGGTTGTGTATGTGTCACTAGAAGTTGAGATCTGAACGAATGTGATTATCTGACAGCTAATGATTAACCTAAGGTGCAGAGCAGGTCACAGCTATAACCATCGGGTTAGGCCTTGTGTGGTGATAAATGAGAACTGAAAATGAAGCGGAGATACACAAACATAAAACGAACAAACATGGCTTCACAAAACAAAAAACACCCTTAATTAGTTTGCAGTGTTTCCCCCACCCCCAAGACTTATATGCACATACCAACATTTATATAAAGCCATAGATATTTCCTTTTTTAAAAATAACACATATTTTTCTACATTGGTATACACTTAAAAACATGTAAATAGCCGTAACCTGTTTGGCTCAGTGGATAGAGAGTCAGACTGTGGACTGAAAGGTCCCAGGTTTGATTCTGGTCAAGGGCATGTACCTTGGTTGTGGGCACATCCCCAGTAGGAGGTGTGCAGGAGGCAGCTGATCGATGTTTCTCTCTCATCGATGTTTCTAACTCTCTATCTCTCTCCCTTCCTCAATGTAAAAAATCAATAAAATATATTAAAAAAACCCACATGTAAATAATATTTATATTGTTGTATAAGATGAACAATTAAAATGTGATAAATGGAAAAATGTTATTTCAGATTCGGTCTTTTCTTAGGTAAATGTGTCAATGCAACTTATATTGGATTAATTCTATATTAAGAGAGTATATATTTACTTTTTAAGAAATGAAAAGAAAAAAATCAAGAAAGAAAAGAAGGAAATAAAGGCAGGAGGGTGGGAGGAAACAGGATAAGGAGGATGGGTGAAAGGAAGGAGGGAAATGAAACAATTACTTATTAAGCTTATAGGCCAAATGGCAGAAAAATCAAACAACCAAAAAACTGGTCTCTATGATGTGCACTGACCACCAGGGAGCATGTGTGGAACATGGTGGGCATTGGTAGCAGGCGGCAGAGCACTGAACAGCACAGGCTGCATCGGGATGGTGGAACTGGTGAGTGGGGGCACCAGACCAAGGCAGGGCACTGGTCACTATCATCAGGGTGAGCTTCTGGTGGTTACTGAAAATTCTTTGCTCCTGTGTGCTGCAGTCCCGTCCAGCACTCATACCTGCTGCCAACACAGGCCCCAGTCGCCCCTCAGGGCTTCTCCGCCTCCCCCTGCTCCTGAGGGCCGATCGGAGCTGGCAGTCACTGCTCGCACCCACTG
This sequence comes from Myotis brandtii, assembly GCF_000412655.1. Taxonomy (NCBI): domain Eukaryota; kingdom Metazoa; phylum Chordata; class Mammalia; order Chiroptera; family Vespertilionidae; genus Myotis; species Myotis brandtii. The sequence goes on along the minus strand of NW_005369442.1, from coordinate 4,445,209 downwards.
CCAGTGAAGGCCCTGCTCACACCCACTGCCGGCACCTTAGCAACCATTTGTACCTGCTGCTGGTGCCTAGTGCTGGCCCTGATCGCTTGGCACCATCAGTGGGTGTGAGCAGAGGGTGCCAGCCCCTATCAACCCTGAAGGCTTCTCCACCTCCCCCTGCTGCTGAGGGGAGTTCAGAGCAGCAGCTGCCGCTTGCACCTGCTGATGGCACCAGCCCTGCTTGCACCCAATGCTGGCGCCGGCCCCAATTGCTCTGCACAGTCAACAGGTACGAGTGGGGCCGGTGCTTTCAGTGCATGGGAGTGGTGGCAGTGAGAGCTGGGCTGCTGGCAGACAGGGAAACTGGGGCCGTGGAGGGAGGGGCTGGGTGGAGGTGTGGAAGATGGGCCGAGACCGGCCCCTGTGCCCACTGCAGCTTCGCAGCCCACAGGTCCTTTCAAGGTGCACGAATTTGTGTACTGGGCCACTAGTATATAATATTGTAACAACATTATTTCTAGCATTCACTCTTTAACATTATCCCCAACACATTTTCAGATATTTTTAGAAATACAAAGGAAAATGAGAGTGGAAGAAGAATCACACAGAATTTTCAATAGTATTTCTCAGTGCTTGGTTGTCTTGGACACTATGGTTGGTTCAAACCCAAGCCTTACTAAGTATAACAGTCAATGTTCAGCTTATCACTTTAACAAAATATTAATTTTTCTTTATCACCCAATTAAATTTGAATGCCCTTTAATATTGTAAAATTAGTTCAAGTTATCTGTTAGAGAGGGGATATTTCTGCTATCTCTAAGGCATTCCCTAAGAAAACAGAATGTCAAAAAATCGTATAAACATATAAGAACTCTCATCAGAAATTTTTGGAAGTTTTGACACATACCAGGGGCATTGGTTCATGAAATGCTTAATATTTTCTTAATATGTTTCAAAATTATTTTCCTTTTCTACATTAAGCATTCCAGGTTTCCTTCTGTATACTACACCCTTTCACCCATAATGCAGTATCTAAAATATTTCTCTCCAGCCATGTTTTAAATCCACTCTTGAACTATTAATAAAAGAGGATGTAAGATAGCAATCAGTTGCTTGATCACTTATTAGTGCACCAATGTTTGCATTACACATTCTAATCTAGATGGCACATTCTTAAAGCATTATTTACATGAAAAGCACTGTGTGGCATATTTGCTCTCCATACAACTGTGAATTTTAAAAAGAAGTATCTCATGATGAAATCTAATTTGAATATTTGCTTTAAAAATAGAGACTGATTGTAATAAAATCTATATATATCCTAATATATAAAAATCCAGGATCTGTAATGACCGAAGGTTCGACCAACCGGAAGTCAGTCCTGCAGTCAGTGCTGGGTTGCCGTGGCGACCCAGCAATGACTCCCGCTGCTGTGGGCGCAGCGACCCAGCACTGACTGCCAAGGGGGCTGCAAATCAGGCCCAGAGAGAGGACCAAAGATAGAGGCAGGCTCTGATCCGCAGCCTCCATCTCAGCTGTTGATAAGCTGTTGCCTCTCTCTTTCTCTCCAGGCTTCGCCAGGTGCCTCTGTTTCTCTCTGGGCCTCGTGGAGGTGCTGCTGATCAGCCCCGCCTTTCTGATCAGGCCCTGAGATAGGCCCAGAGACACTGACTGGCATAGAAGCCGACCAATCAGAACCAAATCTGGGAGAACTGCGAAGGCAGAACCTAAGGTGTGTGAGGAGGGGGGTTTTAAGGGCAACAGCTGTTTGGTGTAAGAGGTAAGAAAGTGTTTCAATTTTTTAATGACTGGTTTGGCAGAATAGTGCATATGCTGGCTATCAGTCCAGATATAGGGATTATGTATTTTTGTCTGCCAAAAGCATTTCCTCCTGCTGAAAGGGCTTTCCCCCCTCATGTAAGCAATCCTATCCTATATAATCTATCTATACGAATAAAAGGGTAATATGCTAATTAGATCTTCTGGATGTCTGACTTCCTTCTGGACAAAGTCATGGTGGTGGGGGCAAAGGCAGAGTGGGCAGTTGGGGTGAGATCATGATGGCAGGGGAGGGCAGTTGGGGGCTAGATCAGGCTGGCAGGCAGAGGCAGTTAGGGGTGATGAGGCAGGCAGGCAGAGAGGTTATGGGTAATCAGGCAGGCAGGCATAGGGGTTAGGGGCTATCAGGAAGGCAGGCAGAGGCAGTTAGGAGTGATCAGGTAGGCAAGCAGGTAAGCAGTTAGGAGCCAGTGGTCCCAGATTGCAAGGGGGATTTCCGACTGCTGGTTTAGGCCTGATCCCACAGTCGGACAACCCCCAAAGGGTCCCCGATTGGAGAGGGTGGAGGCTGGGCTGAAGGAACCCCCCTGGAGGCAGAGGCAGTTAGGAGTGATCAGGTAGGCAAGCAGGTAAGCGGTTAGGAGCCAGTGGTACCAGATTGCAAGGGGGATGTCCGACTGATGGTTTAGGCATGATCCCACAGTCGGATAACCCCCAAGGGGTCACCGATTGGAGAGGGTGCAGGCTGGGCTGAAGGAACCCCCCTGTGCACAAATTTCATGCATTGGGCCACTAGTCTACACTAATAAAAGAGAAACATGGTAATTAGCGTACGACCGCTACCCTTTTCATTGGCTAATCAGTG
>NW_005369442.1:4436937-4440877 GCF_000412655.1 Myotis brandtii | reverse complement strand
GAGTGCACACATTTTTGTGCACCGGGCCTCTAGTATATATATAAAAGGCAAGCGACCAGAATGCCAGAACGACCGAATGACCAGTTGCTATGATGAGCACTAAGGCCGCCCAACTGGCCAGCTCACCTCCCGTGGTCCCCTACTGGCTGGCCTGGCCCCGATCAGCCCCCATTGGGTGGGCCAGCCAGACCCCACCCATGCATGAATTCATGCACCAGGCCTCTAGTTTATAATAAAATTATTAAATACAGGTAAGACTGCCTCCAGGCTGAAATGTAGATTTCAGCCCCAAATTCAATACTAAACAGAACTTTGGCCCTGTTTTTGGTAAATGCCCTATAATTTTTGTAATACTGATATCAACTCTAATCCAATGAAGGACAGTATATTCTCACTCAAGATGAATAATATCAAGTGCTATAAATTTATATTTTAAGGCCATTTATATTTTAAGGCCATATTCCTTTGCATTTTTATATTGTATAACATTTTACTTCAAACTGAAATTAGTAGGAAAGTTGTAAAATTCAGTACAATCATATAAATTCTACCTCAATCAGCTGTGATAACAAATGCAGTGTATTTTCAAGAGTCCTAAATAAAACTGAGCTAAGCTTAATGAAAGTCAGGCAGAAGTCTAACAAGAATAAAGCAGCAAACCAAAAAGAAATTCAATGCATTTCTAAATTCACATTCTATTCAGTACTGTTTGGTTTTCATCAGAATGTGTTAGTGAATTCTGAGCGTATTTGTTAGATGTTAGTGTTTTGTTTTGTTTTTTAGTTTATTGGAACAAGAAACAGTAGGAGTTAGGAATTAAGGGGAGCTACTGATAAATAGAGGTGGGCTAAATGAATATTTAGCAAGACAAATATGCATGTTATGCATACTGTGAATCTAGTGTTTTTCAAAATGATTTTAAAGCTGATATACATATATATGTGTGTGTGTATGTAAATACATTCCATGTTATTAAACAAAAGGAGGTAACTATTCAAGATAATTAAAGTGGATGACACACTTTAATAGCATACACATGAACCAATGATTTCTGATGTTGGATATACTTTTGTTGTTGCCATGTAAGTACACATTAATAATATTATCTATTTTTTAGTATAATGAAAAATGGTTTCCTTAAATAAAATGCTGATATATTCAAGATTTTCTATCAAAACACCAGAACTTTACTTTTAATATTCTTCATGACACAATGAGCACATTCCTGAATTATAGAGAAACAGATTTATAGATACAAAAAGTCCTAATTAAAAATAATAACTATTTACTGCTCTTTGCATATATTTGTGAAGATAAAGGATACAATGCTCTGAATTTGAAGCTAAAAGACCAGGTTTTAAGTTCATTACTTACTGCTTATTGCCCTCTCGCAATCCAGGACCCCTCGGGGGATATCAGAGAGCAGGTTTCAGCCGGATCCCCACTGGCCAGGGAGGAACCATGGGAAGTTGGCTCCAGGGCATGTCCAGCCCATCTTGCCCAGTTCTACCTTCTAATTAATATCCTTTCAGTGTGCATGAATCTGTGCACCTGGGCACTAGTTAAGAAATAATCTGCTGCCAGCAGGTGGGTGTCAGTGGATTGAGCCTTGTCCCATGCACCAAAATTTCACTGGTTCAACTCCCAGTCAGGGCACATGCCCAAGTAGTGGGCTCAATCCCCAGTAGGGCACATGTAAGAGGCAGCCTATGGACATTTCTTTCTCATCTCAATGTTTCTATCTCTTTCTCCCTCTCACTTTCTCTCTCTCTAAAAATCAATTAAAAATATTAAAACAAGAGAAATAATCTGCTAATTCTCCTCTTATTAATGTTAAGTGTGCTTGAAGAAAAAGTAAGCTCATTAGATGATTTAGAGAGCGCACTGGACCTATAGACCATATGGCCTGCAGAGATTTTTAATAAAAGGAAATAGACCACATTATAAATACTTTTACAACATGAAAATGATTTTTTTAAAATTTAGGTGTTTCTTGGCCACTGCTAACCAAATATAGAATTGTCTGTCTGCTGCTTTATAAAAAAACAACATTTTAATATATCTAGACAACAAAACTGAAACTGAATATTAGCAAATGAAAGTATCAAATGCTGAGATATAAAATTTAAGGAAAAGAACAAGGTTTTTTAAATTTAGTAGACTTTATTCTTTTGTTGTTGTTGTTTAAAAATATATTTTATTAATTTTTTACAGAGAGGAAGGGATAGGCATAGAGAGTTAGAAACATCGATGAGAGAAAAACATTGATCAGCTGCCTCCTGCACACTCCCCACTGGGTATGTGCCCGCAACCAAGGTACATGCCCTTGACTGGAATCAAACCTGGGACCCTTGAGTCCTCAGTCTGAAGCTCTATCCACTGAGCCAAACAAGTTAGGGCAAGTTATTCTATTCCATATTTCCTCTCATCACTATGAGTTTATAAATAATTAAAACACTAAATGATGATGAAATAAGTATAATGTTAGAGACCAGGTAAAGCAGTGGTTTTCAACCTGTGGGTTGCGACCCCTTTGGAGGTCGAACGACCCTTTCACAGGGGTCACCTAAGACCATCCTGCATATCAGATATTTACATTACGATTCATAACAGTAGCAACATTACAGTTATGAAGTAGCAATGAAAATAATTTTATGGTTGGGTCACAACATGAGGAACTGTATTTAAAGGGCCAGAAGGTTGAGAACCACTGCTCTAAAAGGACAACTGAAATGAACTAGGTATGTGTACTGGTTAGTACCTGGCACCTTCCCTTACAGAATCAGTTTCCAAATGAGCACTTTGTTCTCTTGTTTCCCTTGGGTTCGGGACTGTCTCTAGTAATTTTTCACAATGACCATAAAGTTAAAAAAAAAAAAAAATGAGAAGATAGAAAATAAAACCGAGACCAAGGTGAAACAGACCACCGCCTGGACTTACCTTTCCTGCCGAGCAGCCTGGGGGAAAAGCCTCAGGATTTCTCTGTGCAGGGGCTCCACGTGGGCGAGGGTCTTCACCTTCATCTCCAGCAGGTAATCCTTGCCAAATTTGCTCTTCAGGTGCTGGATGGAACCGATACATCTGGAGGGAAGAGGAGGAGGGGGAGGAGAGGGTGCAATGTTTGAGACTTGGAATTTGCTGCTAGCACTGTCTCAGGACTTGGCCATCAGACCCTGGTCAGGTGGTCCCAGTTTTTCACAGTGACCTCTCTGCCCACCGACAAACTCTACCAGCCATGCAGCTGGTGGTCAAGTGCGGGCTTGGGCGGACACCCACCTCAGCCTCCCGGACACCATGATGGCCACACGGTCACACACGGCCTCTGCCTCGGCCATGTAATGGGTGGTCAGGAGGGCGCCCCTCTCCGTGTTTCTAAAGGTGGCCCGGATGGCCTGCCTAAAGTTAGAGCAAGGGAAATGTTCACCAGGGGGAATGCCAAGGTAATATGAGAAGAAAAAATTAAACAAGTTTCCATGGGCACATACGAAATAATCAGTGAATTCTTTTCAGACAAAGAAAGGTTTGTTTGTTAACAATTTTTGCAGGGGTAACAGACATGGAAATAACCAAATTACTGCTTAGAGTGCATAATTCAGTGCATGGCTTTGGTGAATAATGTAGAGAATGACATTGGGAAAGATTTAGAAAAATGCCAAATTTCAAGAATTTTTATGAGAAGGCAGTAGGAAAAAAAAGATAGAAAAAGAGAGAACGTATTTAAAAACATGATAATAATGACATGCTAGTTTACCCCAAAGTGCAAAATGACAGAATTCAAAATATATCCTAACATAATTAAAGAATTATTTTGTTCCAATAGAATTATGTATCCGGAGGTGTCGCAGAAAAACTCAATGTAGATTGATCTGATTTGAATATAAATCGGGCCATGCACACCCAGATGATCTAAGATGAGAATGAAATTCTTTTTTAAAAAAAA
>NW_005369442.1:4409579-4434722 GCF_000412655.1 Myotis brandtii | reverse complement strand
CCATTGCCCATTTTTTGATTGGGTTGTTTATCTTCCTTTTGTTAAGTTGTATGAGTTCCCTGTAAATGTTGGAGATTAAACCCTTATCAGTGATAACATTGGCAAATATGTTCTCCCATGCAGTGGGCTCTCGTTATTTTGTTGATGGTTTCTTTTGTTGTGCAAAAGCTTTTTATTTTGAAGAAGTCTCATTTGTTTATTTTCTCTTTAGTTTCTATTGCCTAGGAGCTGTATCGATGAAGAAATTGCTTTGGCATATGTCTGAGATTTTGCTGCCTGTGGATTCCTCTAGTATTCTTCTGGTTTCCCATCTTATGTTTATGTCCTTTATCCATTTTGAGTTTATTTTTGTGTATGGTGTAAGTTGGTGGTCTAGTTTTTTTTTTTTCTGGTTTCCCATCTTATGTTTATGTCCTTTATCCATTTTGAGTTTATTTTTGTGTATGGTGTAAGTTGGTGGTCTTTCATTTTTTCTGTCTTGATTCCATTGCATAGCCTTGATTCCAAGTTTAGCCTCCTTTGTGAAATATTGAGTATAGTGGTTTGGGTTGATTTCTGCATTCTCTATTCTATTCCATTGGTCCATATTTCTGTTCTTGTGCCAGTACCAGGCAGTTTTGAGAACAGTGGCTTTGTAATACAGCTTTATATCTGGTATTGAGATTCCCTCCTACTTTGTTCTTCCTTCTCAGGATTTCTGCAGCTATTCAGGGTCTTTTTTATTCCAGATCAAATTTTGGAGAGTTCATTCTAGGTCTGTGAAATATGCCATTGATATTTATTGGGGAGTGCATTAAATCTATAGATTGCATTGGGTAGTATGGACATTTTAATGATTGGTTCTTATATTTTTGATATTTATTTTATATATTTAAATGCCATTTAACAAAGAAAAGTCAACCAAAAAAATGAGTTGACGTGTCACCTCTGACACGTGTGTCATAGGTTCGCCATCACTGTCCTAGGGGATATTATGCTAAGTCAGTAATTCAAACCAAAAAATAAATATTATATGATTTCACTTATATGCCAAATCTAAAAAATTAAAAAAATTAAAAATAAATGAACAAATAAATAAATTTCTAAATACAGAGATACTGATGGTTGCCAGGGTTATTGGGAAGTAGGGTGAAAAGTGGAAAGGATTAAGATGTACAAATTGGGGGGTTGGGAAGGGTAATGGGGAGATAAGGTCACATATGTAATACTTAATCAATAAAGAAATTTTAAAAATGTACAAATTGTCAGTTATAAAAGCAGAATGGGGATGCAAAATAAAGTATAGGGCACATAGTCAATAATCCTACATAATAAAAGGCTAATATGCAAACCAACTGAACTGTGGAACGACTGGTCACTATGATGCCCACTGACCACCAGGGGAAAGACGCTCAATGCAGGAGCTGCTCCCTGGTGGGCAGTGTCCTCCCACAGGGGGAACACTGCTCAGGCAGAAGCCCTGAGCCGTACTCATGGCTGGCGAGGGCAGTGGTGGTGGCAGGAGCCTCTCCCACCTCCACGGCAGTGGGACATCCTCCGAGGGCTCCCAGACTACACGAGGATGCATGCCTGGCTGAGGGACACCCCCTCCGCCACTGAGTGCACAAATTTTATGCACCAGGCCTCTAGTATTGTAATAATCATATATGGTGTCAGATAGGTACCAGACTTATTAGGGTTATTACTTCATAAGTTGTATAAATGTCTGATCATTTGTACACCTGAAACTAATGTGCTATTGTATGCCAACTGTAATTGAAAAAAATTTTAAACTATTTTTAAAAAAATACAGAATTTCAGTTCAGGAAAACAGGGAAGGCGAGTTGAGGAGAGGATTGAGCTTAGCCTCAAGGCTTGACCTCAGAACAGCTTCTGCGCCAGTTCCTGGGAGAACACAATGTAAACACTTCACAGAAAAAGAAGTAAGCCTGAAAGAGCAAGGTTACTTTGTGAGACTAAAAGAACATGAATCAATTAGCTTATCAACAGGAAAAAAAAAAGACAGGACTTTCCATTTGGGTTGGAATAATTTTTACTGATAGCTATAATGGAAGGACTATTATGTTCCAGGTACTCTATATCCATTATTTTTAATCTACCAGCAACCTTCCAAGACATTTTTTTTTCATAAGAGGAAACTAAAACCCGGTAGCCCAAGTAACATTCCGATAGCCATACAGAGATGGGATTAAAAATCTATGCCTATCTGGTTTAATAGCTTTATGCTTTACATTATTATACCATGATGCCTGTGAAACATGTAAGTCTCAGTGGAAGCAATGCTGGCTTATTGATTGCCTCAATACTGGAGGGCATCCACCCAGGGCTGAAAGGGATCTTACAGTGATGATTCTTAGATTGTGTGTGTGTGTGTGTGTATGTGTGTGTGTGTGTGTGTGTGTGTGTGTGTGTGTGTGTGTGTGTTGTTTTTTTACATTGCCCTTTCTTTCAATATATATTTTCTTGGGCATTCTAGAACTATGATAGGCACATTTCTTCAAATAAGTTAGCTTTGATATTGAAAGAGAAAAAGAGACTAGAAGGCATCCCAGCATCACAAGCAGCCACTTGTGAAGGCTGTTGGAATTGGAACTTCAATGGAAAATTAAGGGGAAAAAAGAATTTAAAGGTTCATTGATTTAAGCTGGTACTTGACTTTTCCCCTTAGGTCTGAGTTAGCCTGTGGCAATCAAAGATTACATTAAATAGAGTCATCAACTCTCCTTTCTTGATTCCCTTTTTCTGACTCTACAAATTCTATTGCATAAATCTCACTAAAGGAAATATGAAAAACCTCTAGGCTTTGAAAATGCCATTCAACTATGCAATAAAGCATGTAATAAAGACCAGTAGTAGACGCTATGGTTTAAAACACTACCAATGATGCATAACTCAAACATGAGGAACAGCATACAAGGGAAAAAAGGACATTGCATTTTAAAATCTACTTCAAAAAAAGCCCCAGAACCTAGTTGATTAGGCCCTGCAGGACGAATTGAAACAACTCAGGATTTTTCCCACTCCTTTCTAGATGAGAAAAAGTTTCTCTTAGGATTTTACTTTTCTTTCCAATGTAGCTGCCTTTCTTCCAAGGACATCTAGGTAATGTGCAGGCGTGGAAGAAAATAAGCATATATCCTTATAAAGCCATATGCTTTAAGACAACCAATTATTTAATAAAAAGTGAATTTGCATCATTTTTCTTCCAAAAAGTAGATTTACTAATTCATAGCAATATTAATGTATAGGAGAAATATAAATTAATTCTTTATTGCTGCTGGACTCACCACTCCTTTCTAGATGAGAAAAAGTTTCTCTTAGGATTTTACTTTTCTTTCCAATGTAGCTGCCTTTCTTCCAAGGACATCTAGGTAATGTGCAGGCGTGGAAGAAAATAAGCATATATCCTTATATAGCCATATGCTTTAAGACAACCAATTATTTAATAAAAAGTGTATTTGCTTCATTTTTCTTCCAAAAAGTAGATTACTAATTCATAGCAATATTACTGTATAGGAGAAATAGAAATTAATTCTTTATTGCTGCTGGACTCGCCAATAGGAACAAAATTCAAATGTAGGCTATCTTAACATATGGATGTAATAACATAGTAACCCTTTGCAATTGGGTGTGACTTGTGCTTTAAGTGTTACTCTAGACCACACATAATTTTAATCATTAGGAAGGAAAATGAAGGAGTCCATTATCCACAAATCACTGGGAATTTTCAGAGTACACTGGGAGTAACACGTGCATGAGTTGTGCCTTCTAATTGCACTCACAAAATTTTACTTTTAGTTGTCTCATTGGCTGTCAAACAGTCCATTGAGGCTTTCTGTGGCCTACATGTCACAATAACTCCAACTGTTCTCTGAAATAACAAAGTACAGTCATACTCATATGAGATGTATAAAGATTAGTAATATGCTCATAAGCAATTTTTGAAATATAGAATGATATATATCAAAAACATATTGCAGTACATTACAAAGCTAGTAGAAACAGCATTGAGAAACTAGGTATTTGGGGGAACTGGAGAACTAGGTTAGATAAAAACAAAAAACAAAAAAAAATACTGAGTAATGTTTTGACAGAATTAAAAATATAACATTTGGGGTTATTTTTTGTTGGGCAGAAATTATTTGAAACTCTAGTGGACAGAACCCAGGCTTTTAAGCAATAGCAAACATTAAGGTAAACAAAGGTATAGCCCTAGCCTACAGCAGGGGTTGCAAGTTCATAATCCTCAATTAGAATTTTTCTATTAGATCAAGATTTTTAAAAATCCTCTTTAAGAGGATAAGAGAAGATGAATCTCCCAAGTGAAATTTCAGCTCCAATAAACTTGCTTCTAACTTTGTAAAAGAGAAAAATGAAATATCATTGTGGCAAAAAGTTTGAATGAAAGTCAAAGGTAGCTGTTACTTTGACACCTCCTCCCCTTATCTGAGTGACTTGCCTTACATGCTGACATGTTTTTAAAAACTAAAAGCCACATAAACCTGTATGTACCATGAATTTGTCACAAAAGACCACATCCTTTAAAATTGTTTCTAAAAAGTTTACAAAAATATTTGAGAAAACCATAGGATCAACCAGAAGTTTCATAGAAAAATGTTATGTATTTATGAGCTTGTTAATTTTGTTGAGTATTTAAATATGACACAGCAAGTGCTTTTTAAAGGAGGGAACATCTTATTGGATATATTTTAAAGATATACATTTAGAGTGAGGAAATGTTTAAAATATCTGTTATGGAAAATAACCGGTGAGATTTAAATATAAAACTTGAAAAATTGTATTGTTTAAATATTCAGCTATATTATAAATGTAAGTGAAAATTTCAGTTAAAGAAAAAAAATAATGAATACTTGAAGGCAAAACTACAGTTCAGAGAAGAGGTAAGTTTTCACTTTCTTCTTTATGTAGGAGATATGTTGCTAAATATCTGCTATCTTTTGAAAAAAACTAGGCTTTTTCTAGGATGACAGAAAGACACAGAGGTTCACTTTATCTTTCAGTTCCAAGGCCACTATACAGGTGCAGATTCATTTACTTTAACCTGATGACCAAGTGACATTTTGTAATAAAAAATAAAAAAAAATGTGCATGTGTGTTTCATTCCAAGAGTTTTGGGCAACTATAGTGGAAAATTTGAAAGTCTGACAATAAAAAAATATTATATAAATCTGCATATAATAAGAAAACTACTAACACTAAAACAGTAATTTCAAAATATTTATATCAAAAGCTAATCCCATCTTCAACAATAGCCACATTCATAATTTGTAGTGCTATTGTTCATGACACAAAAGTTGACAATTTCAATGAGAAAATTTGTCTTATTTTCATTTTCTATTTATTTATGTTTTTTTCCTCAATGAAGTTTTCTTTTTAGATCATCTACATATATTCTTCCCCTCTTTGTAAACCTAGAGATAAAAGGACCATATACATTTTAACTAATTTGTCCAGTGGATACATTAAACAAACATAAATTGACATGATCAAAAGTAGAACTCCTGAAAATAGGAACATAGTCAAGTTTGGGGTATAATCTTCAAGTCAGATTAAACTATCTTTTGGTTAACATGTGGAATCACACCCAGAAACCCTCATTAATAAATCCAAAGGCACTATATATGATTATTTCGACTTTATCAGAGAAATTTGAAATGTGCTACATGATAATATTCAAATATAAAATGTTATTACATAAATATATCATGTATAGCTGTTCTTTTCCATAATAAATGCAATTTTTCTATAAAAATGTTTCCCCTTATAAGTAAGGAAATAGAAAGTTAATTCATTTGTTTATTTACCTATTTATTGTGTATCTACCAGAGAGAATGTCAGAACATGAAAACCATATGATGAACCTTCTAAAAAAAAAGTCCTAATTTCCTTTTGAATCCTAATCTCAGAATACATATTTGAGAACTCCCTCCCTCCCCAGTGATCCTGACAGGCAACCAGGAATGATAATAAAGTGGTGTTGTATGTGCTTGGCACATCATTTTGTTGCAGGAATATAGGATGTGTAAAATACAGTCTTGCCTTCTGTAATCTCATTGTGTAATGGGAGAGATAACAGTGTAATAAGTACATCAGGAAAATAGCTAGGTATATGTGAAAATGCAGTGGTCACTCAGAGATGAAAATAATTAATTCTGTCCAAATCTGTCAGAAAAGAGTTCTTAGAAGAGAATCCAGGAAATAATAAGTAGGACTATTTCCAGAGAATAATAAAATGACAAGAAATATCAGATGCCAGGCAATATCCTAAGGGCTTTTCACATATTAAGATACAATAATCCATGAAATAGACACTATTACTTTCCTCATGTTATAGTGAAGAAACTGAGGCATAGATCATGCAACTAGAAAGTGGCTGCAAGGACTTTGAAATTCTGGTTGTCTAACTGCAAACACGATATAGCCCCTAAAACACACTATTCTTTCAAAGGTGAATAAGGGAAATACAAATAAAGGTATCCCAAAATATCAGAATGTTTAGGGTATGGAAGCACAGACATAGCCCTTTTTTTAAACATTAGGGCATAGTGAAAACACACTATTTTCAATAAATAACTCATGACCACTAGCATTTATCATCTCATTAATGCTTGAAGAGGATGCACCACATAGTTCATCATTACCCTCCTCCTTATCTCTTTAATTAGAATGATAGTAACAGAGAGGATTACCTGCATATGCTTGAAGAGGATGCACCACATAGTTCATCATTACCTTCCTCCTCTCTTCAATTAGAATGATATTAACAGAGAGGATTACCTGCACAAACAGAAGTCTGTTAGCTGTACAGACCCTGGAATTTTAATGTATATTCCTGCATTTTTCTCAGCTACTTCAGAATTCTAAGTGTTTCAATATTTTCCTGTTCTAATCATTCAATAGCATTTGTCACTATTGACTATTCCCTCCTTCTTCAAATACCTTTTTTTTTTAAAAAAACTCTTTATTGTTGAAAGTATTACATATGTCCCCCTTTTTTCCACTGACCCATTCTAGCCAGCCCCACCCTCCGCTCCAGGTTTTTACCACCCTATTTTCTGTGTGCATGAATTATGCATATATGTATACAAGTTCTTTTGTTGATCTCATCCCACCCACTTACCCCTGCTTCCTCTGAGATTCAACAGTCTGTTCCACACTTCTATGTCTCTGGATCTATTTTATTCATCAGTTTATTTTGTTCATTAGATTCCACATATGCAAACAGAAGTCTGTTAGCTGTACAGACCCTGGAATTTTAATGTATATTCCTGCATTTTTCTCAGCTACTTCAGAATTCTAAGTGTTTCAATATTTTCCTATTCTAATCATTCAATAGCATTTGTCACTGTTGACTATTCCCTCCTTCTTCAAATACCTTTTTTTTCTTTTTAAAAAAACTCTTTATTGTTGAAAGTATTACATATGTCCCCCTTTTTCCATTGACCCATTCTAGCCAGCCCCACCCTCCGCTCCAGGTTTTTACCACCCTATTTTCTGTGTGCATGAATTATGCATATATGTATACAAGTTCTTTTGTTGATCTCATCCCACCCACTTACCCCTGCTTCCTCTGAGATTCAACAGTCTGTTCCACACTTCTATGTCTCTGGATCTATTTTATTCATCAGTTTATTTTGTTCATTAGATTCCACATATGAGTGAGATCATGTGATACTTGTCTTTCTCTGACTGGCTTATTTTGCTTAGCATAATACTCTCCAGGTCCATCCATGCTATCTCAAAGGGTAAGAGAGCCTTCTTTTTTATTGCTACATAGTATCACATGGTGTAAATGTACCACAGCTTTCTTATCCACTCCTCTACTGATGGGCACTTGTGATGCTATGAACATAGGGGTGCCTCCACTGTTTCTGATTGGTATTTAGGGTTTCTTAGGATATATTCCTAGAAGTGGGATCACTGGGTAAAATGGCAGTTCCATATTTAATTTTTTGAGGAAACTCTATAGTTTTTTCAATAATGTCTGCACCAGTCTGCATTCCCACCAGTAATGTACTAGTGTCCCTTTTTCTCTACATCCTCACCAGCACTTGTCATTTGTTGATTTGTTGATGGTAGTCATTCTGACAGGTGTAAGGTGATACCTCATTGTCATGTTAATTTGTATCTCTCTTATGATCTTTTATAAACCTTACACTTTTTTTCTCACCTCACTGGCAACTTTGTTTTGTCAGACCTGAAAATGAAGTGTCTCAATGTGTACCACAGCTTTCTTATCCACTCCTCTACTGATGGGCACTTGTGATGCTATGAACATAGGGGTGCCTCCACTGTTTCTGATTGGTATTTAGGGTTTCTTAGGATATATTCCTAGAAGTGGGATCACTGGGTAAAATGGCAGTTCCATATTTAATTTTTTGAGGAAACTCTATAGTTTTTTCAATAATGGCTGCACCAGTCTGCATTCCCACCAGCAATATACTAGGGTCCCTTTTTCTCTACATCCTCTCCAGCACTTGTCATTTGTTGATTTGTTGATGGTAGTCATTCTGACAGGTGTAAGGTGACATCTCATTGTCATGTTAATTTGTATCTCTCTTATGATCTTTTATACACCTTACACTTTTTTTTTTCTCACCTCACTGGCAACTTTGCTTTGTCAGACCTGAAAATGAAGTGTCTCAATGATTTTGGCCTCATTATCACCATGTAAGTTTATCCAATACCATGACTGCAAATACTTTTCATCTATGCTTGACTCTAAAATATGTATTTATCAACTTCTTTCTCTAAGCTCCAAACTTCTGGATCTATTTGATTATTTTACATGTACACTTTTCAAAACAGAATTATTGGTTTTCTCTCACTATTCCTTTGCAAGGATGACCCATCTTAGTAAATATCACAATACAATTATTTAGGCCAAGGTTCAAAAAATTATATACACACACACACTGCAGGCAGTATTGGAATAAACGCTCATATGATTCAACTCTGTCTCTGCTTAATTGGCTCAAGTAGTGACAGGCAGCATGTCACTACTTGAGCCAATTAAGCAGAGACAGGGTTGAATCATGTGAGCATTTATTCCAATACTGCCGGCAGTACTGGAGAGCAGCAGGTCACCCACAAAAATTTGCTCTGCCCCCCAGGATAAGCCAGCTGCTTATATTGAGTAAGAGGACAAAGATTACATGGGAAGTAGGAAAAATGGTATGCCAAATGGGCAGTTTACAGGTAAGCAGACTGGAGATTTGCAAAGGCTGGGGGTCTTCAAAGGGCTGGTGGCTCTGGTTTCTGCAAAGAGGTTGTTAATCTTTCCATGATAATAGGCAGCTCCCTGATGGGGAGGATGGGTTACATTTCCAGGGGAGCTCCCAGGTCCCATGTATAACTCCCAGCCAGGTTAGAATGTATCTTCTTTAATCAGAACAAAACAATCACAGTTAACAGAGCATGATTACTATTTCTTACAATTATAGCTGGTCCCCAGTATTCTATTTCTGCCCCTATCATCACAACTAAACTCTCCACAGAATGTATGGAATCAACCCTTGAAACATTTCAGAATGTGACTACCTATCTCTTCTTTATACATATATCTATTGAACTACCATTATCACTTTCTAGATCACTTTAGTTCCCTAGTTCCTTTACTACCAACTTCTATGGTGCTATCATATTTGGTTTCTACAATTCTCCTCTCTCTCTCTCTTTCTCCCTTATTCCTCCCTCCCCATCACTTCCCTCCCTGTCCCCTTCCCTCCATCATTTTCCAACATGATAACTTTAAAGCAAAATTCTGATCATGTTACTTCTCTCATTAAAACTCATTAAAAGCATTCCATCAAACAAAATATAATCTAGTTCTTTATTAATTCTTACACTATGTCTTCAACAAATCCTTATCCTTTTTTTCTTCTGTAGAATACCCCTTCTAGCCAGCCCCACCCCCTGCCCCAGGCCTTCACCAACCTATTATCTGTGTCTATGGGCTATGCATATATGCATACATTTTCTTAATATATTGCTTGCTGTTTAATTATCTTCTCAAGCTGTTTCTAGAGAATACATAGACATACCCTGTTTCCAGCTATACAAACTTTCTTTTTATCCTTCTAATAAATCAAGGTCATTCCCACCTCTAGAGACATTACACATATCTTCCTTCTCTGTGAACTATGCTTACTCCAGGTGTTTGCATGGCTGGTCTCCTCCAAGATTCAGATTTTAGCTCAATGGCAGTGTCCTATTGAAGCCTTCTTAAGTAAGTCTGGTCCAGGCACATCTTTATCAATTACCTATTTTATTGTCTTAATAACACTAATGAAGTAGAGTTTTTGCCTATTTTATTCAATGTATCCCACAAATTATAAGCCCTGCCAGAACATTACAAGCACGCAGTGAGACTGTGAATAAATGTTGAACAAGGGATTTTGCTAGTAGTTTCTCTCTGCAGAAACTAGTAATATGTAATTTGGAAAAACCCACATGTAATGTCATGTTGGTAATGAGAGTCAAATATGAATCTGCCACTAGGTAATTCCTTGAAACACATTTATTGTTCTATATGAGCAACGTTTTCAGATGGTTAATTCAGTTAGTAGTACATTAGTTTAGATACATAGTTAGGAAGGGAGATTTACTTCTCTCTTCTTTAATGGAAGAAATAGTAGTAAGTAGTATATACATCTTGAAGAGATGAGTGAGCATGGTTCGATCACAAAGAATTTGAAGCAGATATGGTATTTACAAGTAAGAATTTTATAGGAAGCTTGAATCATGGGTTTAATATTAGATTAAGAATATTGGGTAATATAAAAACATTTAAAAATATTTGCAGGTTGGACTCCATGGGAAACTCAGAGAGAGAATATTTTAGGAAGTACACTTGGCCTAAATAACTCTGGGGGGAGAGGTAAGGAAGCAGACTTAGGGGGAGAAGCTGAGCTGCAATGCAATCCCAGCGAAGGCCTCTGCTGACTCCAATGGGGAGCTTTAGAGCTGGGACTGTCCTTCAGAATTATTTCAAGATGGAGCAAGAAGCAACTTTTACTCCATCCTTGACCAATCACTGTTTCCCTAGGAGAAAGTGAGGCTGTGCCCAGGCAGCACTTCAGATAATACAATCTGCAAAGTGGGAAGAGATCTGGAAAACATCTCAAGTAGCGTTCCCAAAAGTTTAGGGAAAAAGTTCTTCCTTTCTTAAGGAAGATCTTAGTGTCATATCACAGTACCAAAACCCCCATGTGGGGTAACATAAATAGAGTATAATTTTCTTAGGTAACTTACTTATGCACTTGAATTGATATTAAAATACACTCAAATGAAATTCCTGCTTTTTGTTTCATCCAAAGGATTATTGTCTGTAGATGGAAATAGACTAATCCTGGAATATTTTAGCAACTTTTCACCAAAATGCTAGTTTATACAACAAAATATCAACTTCCAAGTGTAACTTAATTTTATAAATCTATTCTCAACAACTTTGACCCTGTTGCTCTCTTGGCAGATAGTTTATTATTTTCTGACTGTGAACATATTGGAGTCAGATTATCAGCCTCTAAGAAGAGATGCTAAACATGTTTCCGGAGAAGCCCATACCTAAATAAAGTGAATGAAATTTTATTGTTTTGAAAGATATTTTGTACTCCTCAGGAACCATCTTAACTTCATTTATTCTGTAAAACCCATATATTAATTCACCATTCTTAGAGTTTTGCATCACTGGTCTAATCTTTAACCCTCTCTTATATATTTTGATTACTATTAATAGTATTATCTGTCTTGAATATTCAATTACATGTTAGGACATGTCTCCTCAACTAGGTTATTCAGTGACAGCAAATTTCATGTCATATATAGTGCCTAGAATGATGAAGATAGAAAGTGCTCTAACTAGTTGATTAATAATATGATTCACTGAGATGTTGATTCAAATTACTTAAAGGGAAAAAAAATTAGTTTACCTAAAGTCCAAGAACTATTAGGAAAACCACGTTCTTATAAATATGTTTCTTTTTCACTTTTTACTTATTACAAAATTTAATAAGTAATTTTTCTGGGTAAATCAAGTGGCAGTGTTTTTTTGGGTTTTTTTTTTGTTTGTTTGTTTGTTTTCTTCAATAGCATCTATCTGAAATGAATAAAAGTTTTAATTCTAGAGAAAGAAATAGGAAATTTGAACTTTGTATAAATACCAGCAAAAAAATGAAAACAAGTTTTTGTTGTAAGCTGTATCTTTGAATCATCTCATTATATTTCTCCCTATAGGCAGAAATCCCCAGGTGTTTGCTTAAACAAATATGAAATGAAAGGAAAGGGAAATTCAATTATTTCCACTCAGCAACTGAAATTAGCATGATGGAAATGTTTAGGAACAGGTATAATTAGAAACAACAGATGTGTTTTTATATATTGAGTTTTCATGTTGTAATCATAGAAATAATCACAATGTGTAAGAAAGTCATATCATTTTAGATCATTAAAGTTTTATATATTTACCCATTGATGTTGATGTGAAAACAGCAATAAAATATAGGCATTTTAGCAAATGGGACTTTTCCTCCAAGAGAAGCTATTTTTAAAATACAACTATTTCTTATAAAATTGTTTTGCTTCCCATCAGACTATATTCTTCTATGAATATTCTCACCATAATATGTAGCAAAAAGTCTTACAAGTGCTACTGTTATTGGAGAAGAACATGGGTCGTCCTTTTCTGTTGCTAGTGGGAGAGACGTTCTTGGGGTACCACTGGAATAAACCCAGGGGGGATGAGATGTGGTAGGATACTTTATCTGTGTGGAATTCCATCCCTAGGTTTGCAAAGTCCCAATTCCCTTAATCCCATCCTCAAAGCTAGGGATTCAGTTGAGCTCAGAAGCAAAGCCAATGTCCAAGTTGCCATTCCACGGTGAGTTGGGTCCTGTATAGCATCAGGCAGATTGCAGTTCATTAGTCCATTGTATAGAGTCCACATAGCCCTGACCCATGTGGGTGAATGAGAGGATCCAAGAGAGCACACCCCCACAACAAGAGAGCTAGGAGCCAAGACAACAAGAGTGCAAAAGAGTGAATTCCTTCGTTTAGGAGATTAAATATCTCAATCTTTCTGCTTGCAGTGGCAATGCCTACTGTGGCCAATGACCTGTTCCAGGTGTGACTGAAGACCAGTAACTTCTCTATATCACCCAGACTTTACTGGGCATGCGTGTACTCTCCGTTCTGCTCAGTGATCTGTGGGGAATAGACCACTGGTTTCCTGGGAAGTGTTAAACTGCAGCTTCCTGACAAACCTGCACAAATGGCATACCTATAATATTTGCCCTTCCTTTTGTCCCTTTCCTATTACTAATGACTGAGTTAGTTACGACGATGTATCACTACATGGTACAATGTTTTATTGCCTTGTAGCCAGTAAAGTGGGTATGGTGTTTGGGAAGTGTCACTACAATTCCGTTTTGTTAAACTTCATAATAAATTATCTCAAATAGTTTATAAAAATGGTAGCTGACCAATAAGGGGGTCCTAGCCATTAATAATAGGGTTGCTAACAATTATGCAGATTGTATGTGCATATGATCAAGTATTTCATAGTAAATAATCCAAGTAAATTTAAGATAAAAAGAAAACATAATAGAATACATAAGAATTAATGATTATCATATCTAAAATGTTTGAAGTTTATGGAACAATATCTACGCATGTTTTTATCAACATGTTCCCACCTGAGATATCACATCTTTGTTGTTACATATATTTATATCTCAAATGGCTTCTCCCTAAAGATAGATCTTTCTTTCTCTTTAGGAAATGAGTAACAGCTTATACTGTAGCAAAATAAATTGTCAACAAAATCAAACAACACTTTCCAGTGATGATAATGACAATGAAAACTAAATGTTATTTCCTCCGAGCAGTGCAACAAAATACTAATTTTACCTTGATGACTTATAAAATGCTTAAGAAAATCCTTAGCACACTAATGCTTTGTGAGTATATTTCCTACCAAGTTGATTAATAGGTGCTAGCTAATAAGATTTCTTCAGTGCTGCTAGGATACAGAACAGAACAGAATATACTGTTAGCAAGATGACTTCTTGTTGAACTATATTCAGAAATTTATACCTTGCCCACACTCTTCTTTTAATTGCATGGTCTATTAAACTCAACACTCTGTAAATAAAAAGTATGTTTGCTCAGCTTCTATTGGAAGTCTATAATGTTTATTTACTCATAAGTCCCTGTATCCAGAAACACAATATAAGAAATATTAATTTTAAGTTTCAGGACTGAACTTTCAATGTTATATAAACTTTTTCTTTGAAAATAGTTTTGTATTTACAGAAAAGTTGCAAATATAACACACACAAAAATTTCCATATTCCCCACACCCAGTTTTCCTCCTGTCAACATCTTACATTAGTATGGTACATTGGTTATAACTAATGAACCAATACTGATATATTATTGTTAGCAAAAGCCCATATGTTTTTCACATTTCCATAGTCTGTACCTAATTCTTTTTCTGTTTTAGGATCCCAGGGAGGATATCACATTACATTTTGTCATCATGTCTCCTTAGAATCCTCTTGACTGTGACAGCTTCTCAGACATGTCTTGTTTTTGATGATTTTGTCAATTATAAGCAGTATTATTGTTCAGGCATTTGTAGAATGCCTTTAATTGGGATTTTTTATTTTTGTTTTTCTAATTAGGCCTAGCATTATGGGTTTGTGGGAGGAAGACCTCAGAGGTCAAATGTCATCCTCATTATATCATATTAAATATACATCTTATCCATATGACTTATAACTGTTAATTTTCAAACTTGACCAACTGGGCTGAGGTAGAATTTGTCAGATTTTGCCACTGGAAAGTTACCCTTTTTTCTTCTTTGCCATACTGTAGTCTTTGGTAGGTAGTCATTATGTACAGTTCCACCCTTAAGCACTTCCTCCAAGGGAGGATTATCTACTAAATTATTTGGTTTCTTCTGTTTGAAGATTTGTTTATTCTTTCCTATTTACTAATTAATTTGATCATTTATTCATATTAATATGAGCTTGTGGATATTTATATTATAGTTTGGGTTATGATCCAATACTTCTTATTTTGCTCAAATTATCCCATATTTGGCAACTGAAAGCTTTTTCATTTGGTGCCTGTGTCCCCTTGACATACCTTCACCGTGGTTTTTGATTTTTGATTTTAATTTTTTAACACCACCTTCATGTCAGGCACTATGAGATGCTCCAGGCTCATCTTGTGTATTCCCTGCCACAATATTTAAGTTAGCCATTTCTCTAAGGACCCCTGGTTCCTTTCATTGGAGAATGGTATTAGAAACCAAGCTCTTCATTACTGTTAGGATGTCATTGCTTTTAGATGCTCTCAGCTTACTGAGCAAGGAAACATATTTGCATATATTAACCAATATATGTACACACATCTATAAATATTTCTCTACTTAACCATCTATCTATACCAGTGGTCGGAAAACTGTGGCTCACGAGCCACATGTGGCTCTTTGGCCCCTTGAGTGTGGCTCTTCCACAAAATACCACATGCAGGTGCGTACGTACAGTGTGATTAAATCTTTGTGGCCCATGCACAGAAGTCGGTATTTTGTGGAAGAGCCACACTCAAGGGGCCAAAGAGCTGCATGTGGCTCATGAGCCTCAGTTTGCCAACCACTGATCTATACTAATAAAAGCTTAGGTGGCCCTCGCACCCTTGCATGACGCCCTCATGTCATCACAAGATGGCTGCCCCACGTTGTCCCAAGATGGTCACCACAAAATAGGCACCGCAAGGTGGCTGGCAAGGGAGGGCAGTTGGGGGCAATCGGCTCTGCAGGGAAGAGCATTGGGGGTGACCGGGCCAGCAGGGGAGGACAGTTGGGGGTGATCAGGCTGTCAGGGGAGGGCAGCTGGGGGTAATCAGGCCGGCAAGGGAGTAGTTAGGCATCAATCAGGCCGGCAGGAGAGCGGTTAGGGGGCAATTAGGGTGGCAGTGGGGTGATCAGGCTGTCAGGGGAGGGCAGCTGGGGGTAATCAGGCCAGCAAGGGAGTAGTTAGGCATCAATCAGGCCAGCAGGAGAGCGGTTAGGGGGCAATTAGGCTGGCAGTCAGAAGCAGTTAGGGGCAATCAGGGAGACAGGCAGGCAAGTGGTTAGAAGCCAGCAGTCCCAGATTGTGAGAGGGATGTCTGACTGCTGGTTTAAACCGGCAGTCGGACTTCCCCCAACTGGTCCCAGATTGGAGAGGGTGCAGGCTTGGCTAAGGGACACCCCCCGCCCAGTGCACAAATTTAGTGCACCGGGCCTCAAGTCTATTTATATAAAAGCCAAGTGACCAGAATGCCAGAATTACTGGAATGACCAATTGCTATGATGTGCACTGCGGCGGCCAACCGGCCTGATCGGGGCCCCAATAGCCACCCCCCTGACCTCCCAAGGCCCTTCCCCCAGTCAGCTCTGCCCCCGATTGCCCCCCCCCACCCCAATCGGGGGCAGGGCTGGCTGGCAAACCTCCCGAGTCCCCTCCCCCCCATCGGCCTGGCCCCAATCAGCCTTCATCAGAGAGCTGACTGGACCCCACCATGCACAAATTCGTGCACCAGGCCTCTATTATTTATATAAAGGTAAACATGGGTTCATATTGCTGTCTCAAGCTGAGTTTTTTATGCCATGGATCATTCTAGTCTCCTCTCCATAACATCCCACTTTTAATGGTGAGAAATCTGGATCCTTCCATCTGCTATTCATTTACTTTAATTATTTAATTCCAGGATATGTATCTAGTGATTTCAGAATTGTAAATCTGTAATTCCATGTGATATAACTTTAGCAACTACAGAAAAGTATTATGTACACTTCCCTTTGCTTTTAGTTTTATAGATTCTACTCATTCCCAAAGTTACATAGGTCAGCAGTTTCCTATAACCAATCCCAATGAAACATTGTTTCTTATATTTATAATACAGTGGGAATTCTATCATAAGACCTATGCCCTCCTAATTTTCTAAAATTTACATACAATAGGATTTACTCTGAGCTGTCAAGTTCCATAAATACATAGGTACATGAATAGTGCCGTATAGTCACAGTTATACTATCATATAAAATAGTTTCACTGCCCTAAAATTCCACTATGTAGCATCTCTTTAACCTTTCCCCTACTCTAAATGCCTTCAATTATTGATCAATTTACCCTCTTTGTAATTTTGTCCTTTTTAGGATATTATATAAATAGAATCATATAGTTTGAAGCAATTCATACTTGTTCCTTTCACTTAAAAATATGCATTTAAAATTCATCCATGTTTTCAGCTTGTTAGATCATTTCCTTTTTAACATTGGATAGTATTCCACTGTATGCATGCCTCACAATATATTTGTACATTCTTCTATTGAATGACATCTTGGCTGTTTTCAGTTTCGGGTGATTACAAATAAAGGTGTGATACTCATTTGCATTCCAGTTTTTTTCTGGAAATAGTATCAAATAAGTTGGGTAAATAACTAGTGGTGTAACTGTTAGATTATCTAATTGGGCTGTTTAGCTCCTTTAAAAATTGCCAATTTTTCAAAGTTCCAGTGCTATTATGCCTTCTCACCAGTAATGAATGAGAGTTCCTATTGCTCTACCTCCTCATTAGAAATTGGAATTACAATTTTATTGGATTTTAGTCATTCTACTGAAAGATGACACAGAAACAGGAGCTATCATTGACAAGGTTAGTAAGAGTTGCACTGAGTTTCCATATACGGTACTACTTAATCTCATGATTTTGCCACTTTTAGATCAGGTGTGTTAGGAACTTGGTTTGGGAAAATGGCTTGGGTGTTAACATACTAAACTCCATTCTTAAAAGTGTTGTGGGTAATTATTTACATAAAGGAAATTGCCACTGCCATTTTCTTCTGTACTATCATTAGTCATTTGTCATGTTCCTATAACCCCTCTGTGTCCCTCAGGCCTCCTTCATTTATCTCCCTAGAATCCCTGATTGCAATCCCCAAAACCCCTTTTCATCTTTTTCAGAGCAGTCTGGTGTTTCTCGTTGACCTGCCATTGAGCTCCCAAGCCAAACTCAGCAGGATCATTTCCACAACAGAACAAGTCTATTAACCAAGAGTCTTGCCCTGGGAATTCTATCCTAGAAACTCTGTGACCAACCTCTTATATAATTGTTTGTTTTGTTGCTAATCCTACTACACACAGAATCACACCCTAACTCTAACCCTACTCACCCAACTACATGACAGTGTTGGCCCATCCTGGACCTTCCCAGTCTAGAGTGAAAGGAATTTATTCTTGAGTGGGAGTGGCTGTTCAAAGACTGAAACAGCCCCTTTGGGAAAGAAAAAAGAACTGGTTGGTCCAGAAAATCTGGGAATAAAATTTAGAATTGGCCAAATTTACAAACAGTAACTGCCCATGCTTATTAGCTAAACATTAGAGCTTCTCCAAGGAGTGCCCATGTGACTTTGAATCTTTAGGAGAGAAGTGTACTTTATGAAGCAGCTAGATTAAGAAACAGTCACAAATTTTTGCATAATGAGCCCCCACGATGTCTTTGGTTCAGAAAATCTGTTGTCACAATTCTGCCCACTCTTATTCCCCTGGAGATTTCTGTGAATGAGTTTTCAGACCTTCTTTACTGGGAATCCTATGGTAACACAGTTCTTTGAAATGTCAGTTTGAGTGATTTAAAATGCCAAAGCCTCAAGGCCAGCATGAAGTAGTTTTTAACTTGATGGTGTCCTACACAGTTTGAGTAATTAACAGAATATACACTTTGTGACTAGATTTGTCTACTATGTTTTCTAAAACCATCAAAAATTCCAGATATTTGATAAATAGTATTCAGTTAAATTTACATGCTAATGTGATTCTTTCCCACTTTAATTTGCATTTTGATAAACATTTTACCTAGGTTTTCTCCTCCTAATTAGCATCCCCATCTTTTTTCTCTTCCTTGATCCAGTTTTGAATGTATAAATACTTCCTACTTGCAGGATATATGGTTATCCATGCCCATAATAACTGGAAGAAAAATCATAGAGCAGTCTATTTTCAACAATAATTCTTATTTAGTAGTAAAGTGACATGCTTATAAATGAGAAAATTTCAAGCATGGCAAATTTATAGAAACTTTGTTTTTCTTTTGTTAATCATTCACTTCTGTCATCCTGTCATCACTAAAATTTTTCATTTTTAGAACCTTATTATCAAGGTCAATTTCTAACAACTCCTTTATTCTCTATGAAAACACAAACTATTTGAGAAAGAAGCTTTGATTAAAAATGAAACAGTCATATTAGTTAAACAGGTGATATTCTTTTCAAAGCTTATGATTTATTATTAGTAGTAGAAATTGTGTTTTATCTTATTAATAGAAAGATTTTACTGGGCTTAGAAAGAGAAAGCAAGAGTTTGTTAGTTATGATGCAGAAGAAATATTTATTTTTAACCAGAATTAATGACTTCTAAATTTCTCTAAATGTCAGTATGTATTCCAAACCCTAGACTAAATTAAAGCTGTTGTAAAATTTTGCAGAAATTCAGCCCTTCAGGTTGACTTATTTTCCATCTCTTTGGTCACCCTTCATTCTCAACTGAAAAATATTTTCTATTGACTTATAGTTTATTTAATATATGTCTAATTAAAGAATCTCAGTTTTCTTTAAATGCTTGAGAAATGTAAATTCTATTCAAGTTTCATTCTCATGTTGTGTAAGAAAACTTTTGTTTTAAAGAGCCTTAAACTTTTTCACACTCTGGAAGTAAAATATGCTTATTGATAACTTTATAGGTATACATTGAAGTCAAGATAGCGCGTAAGCCTGATCATGTCTCAATCCGAAACTTACTGGGTAGACCAGTTTAAGTCCTATCACAACCTTCTATTCCAATTAGAGCCTTCTCTCATTTTGTTTCCTTTGATTGAAATGCTCTCCTTTCTTACCAGCCTTTACCGGGCTAAGTCCTACTCATTTCAGTTACTAGGCAGAAAACAATCGCCTCCCTAAGAAGTCCAAATCCCAACCCTGGGAGCAGATTGCATGGCAAATAAACACTAAAGCTACAGTAGAAAATAAGATTGATAATCAGTTAGCCTTGGTAAAGAAAGAGTTTCCTGCTTCATCCAGATAGATTTAGTGTAATCCAAGACCTTACAAGTAGAAGAAAGAGGACCAGGGATGGAAACATTAGACCAGTGTGACAACCATAATTGCTGCCTATAAATATGAGGAAAAAAGCCATGAACCCATGAATGTGGGCAATTTCTAGAAGGTGGAAAAGGCAAAGGAAACAATCCTCCCCCACCCCTGAGGAGGAGTGAATCCCTAGAAATCATTTTTTGCATTTTTTATTTTTTTATAATATACTAGAGGCCTGGTGCATGAAATTCGTGCACTGGAGGATGGGTGCCTCAGCCCGGCCTGCACGCTTTCCCAATCTGGGACCCCTCAGAGGATGTCCGACTGCCAGTTTAGGCCCGATCCCCTAAACTGGCAGTCGGACATCCCTCTCACAATCTGGGACCACTGGCTCCTAACTCCTTGCCTGCCTGCCTACCTGGTTGTCCCTAACCACTCTGCATGCCTGCCTGATCACCCCTAACTGCTCACATGCCTTCCTGATTGCCCCTAACTGCTCGCCTGCCTGCCTGATTACCCCCAACTGCCTCTGTCTTGGCCCTTGCCACTGTTGCTTCATCTGGAAGGATGTCTGGAATGACATCTGGAAGGTCATTCGGCTGTATGGTCTAATTAGCATATTACGCTTTTATTATTATAGATATTTTATATTTGTGGGGTGTCTTTTGATGTCATATTTTATTATTTTTTTAAAAATGCAATTACTTTTTACATATAATATTATCTTCCATTAGTTTCAGGTATACAATACAGTGGTTAGGTATTCATATACTTTACAAAGTGTTTCCCCTGATATTTCTACTAACCAACTGGCACCATACATAGTTATTACAGTATGATTGATGAAATCTCGATTTTAGCTTAATGAGACTATTTTGGACTTCTGATCTCAGAACTTTGAGATAATAAATTTATATTGTCTTGAGCTACTAACTTTGAGGCAATCGTAATCTAATATCATACTTTAATGATCTTAAATGGAAGTATTCCAGAACATCCATTAATGAGTTCTCCTTTATAGTTTTCTTAATTTTAATTAAGTAAATATTATTTAGTTAATATTTGTCACCTAGTTGAGAATGTAAGCTTGGTGAAGACAAAGATGAACAACTAAGCCTACCAAAAGTCTCAATGCTTAACATTGGACCTGACTCAATAAGTGTTTGATGAATATACAAAATAGATTTTTAAATAAGATATTGACTATGGTTTTCTCTTTGGTCACCAACAAAAACCAATCTGGGGAAAAAATGAGTAAATATTTCTTTATTTAAAATTTTAAAAAAGGGATCCCAGGAGAGTAAACATATTTTGCCCAGAGAGTGTCCATTAATTCTAGGGTTTTCTTCCTGGCTTCCTTATAAATTTTTCTTTTGTCTTTTGAATGCAGAGTCTTCTCTTTCAATCAGAACCCTATTCCATGTAAATTTACCTAAATTAGGACATTATTTCTACTATTTATAAATATTCTTAAAAGCAGGTGGGACATTAATCTAATAGAACCGGAATCTGATGAATGGAATGGAATGGATGGAATAGAAATAATGAATAGAATAGAATAGAATAGAATAGAATAGAATAGAATAGAATGAATAGGTGTAGAAAAGAAAGAGACATGGTCTTTGCACTGAGGAAGGACCATGGAGGACACAGCAAGAAGGCTGCCTGTAAGCCAGGAATAGTTCTCACCAGAACCAACCCTAATGGCATCTCAATGTAAGCTTTCACCCAACAGAACTGTCAGGAAACATTTAAGCCAGTCAAAAAGTATTAACTATATTATACTTAGTATATAATTAGAATATTTATTTAATAAGTATGTGGTCAATATAATAAATTTAAAACCAATAATTTATTATTTTATATTATTTTTCATAGCAACATTGCTTTCAACATAGTTCCATGCTCAAAGATTGAAACTTAAGTAATATAAAATAAGAAAGAGCCCTGGCTGGTGTGGCTCAGTTGATTGAAAGGTCACTGGTTTGATTCTTAGTCATGGCACATACCCAGGTTTCAGGTTCAATCTGTACAGGAGGCAACCAATCAATGTTTTTCTCTCTCTCACTTCCCCCTTCTTCTCTCTATAAAATTAAAAAAAATCAATAAACATATATTTTTTAAAAAAGAAAGAAAATTTGACTTTTTCCTTTGCATTTAAAAACAAAAGGAAATTAGCTGTCTGGGAATGATTGGAAACACTGATGCTGTCAAGTTACAGAAGGCTAACTAGGAAGTATCCAGGCATTTTAAAAAAGACATTATCAAATGTCATAAATAATGGTTCCACGAAGCCCTGTCGCACTTCAGGCTGCCAACAAACTGGCATCTCTACATGAAGAATTGTCTCAGACTTTCTGAGCGTAACAAAAATCCTAGGAAATATGAGTAAATATCAAGAGAAGTGGCTGCTTTGTTGGCAGATTTACTGGGACCTCAACCAAATCAATTCAGCAAAAGAGGCTTAAAATTACTTGCAGCAAGTAATCCTTGCATCTGTTTTATAGGAAGCTATATTCTGTTATTTTTGCTTACTGAACATATTTTTAAATCTGTGGATTTCAGTAAACTGTGTTGTTTTCAAATAGAGTTTTCATTTGTGTATTATTAACCTCTACATTTTAGTGACCACTAGCTAAGGTCAGCTTTCTAAAACCTATAAAGATTATTTTTTTTTATTGTCTTAAGTTTTACATATGTCTTCTTTTTCCCCAATTGACGCCCCCCTCCCCCATCAACCATTCCCACCCGGGGCAAGACCCAGTGTCTTTGTCCATTGGTTATGCTAATATACATGCATATAAGTCCTTTGGTTGCTCTCTAACCCACCCCTCTGCCACCTCCCCTACCATTTGTCTCTGGATCTATTTTTGTTCATCAAATTATGTTGATCATTATATTCCACATATGAGTGAGATCATGTGATATTTATCTTTCTCCAACTTGCTTACTTCACTTAGCATAATGCTCTCCAGTTCCATCCATGCTATTGCAAATGGTGGAAGTTCCTTTTTTTTATAGCATTGTAATATAAAGAGTAATTTTTTAATGTGAGAAAAGGGTCCAGAAATATTCATTGTACAATTCATAGCCTTTTAGTCTATGTGAAATCTTCATTAGCCAAATAAAAAGATGTATTCTCACACAAAAATAAGATATATTATTACATTTGCTTAATAAGACCAGATAAACATATTTCATTGTAATAATATAGGTTCATTAATTCAATAAATATGTTTGAGAATTTATTATGTATCATGTCTTCTACTGGAATCCTAGTAGAACTTATCTACACTAATAAAAGAGAAACATGGTAATTGGCGTACGACCGCTACCCTTTTCATTGGCTAATCAGTGAGTATATGCAAATTAACTGTCAGCCAAGATGGCGGCCGGCAGCCAGGCACTGAAGCGAGCACGAGGCTTGCTTGCTGCAGACTCCAACGTTCCCCGCCTCACTTGCCAGCCTCTCAGTTGCAACTCTAAGCAACTATATACTATGTTGCAAATAAGAAGCTAAACAAAACCCCAGAAAAGGGCTTCCATTCAGCCGGGCTCGGACCGCAACATTGTATCTATGTTTTCAGCAGCAAGGCCCCAGAGCTAAAGCTGGCCAAAAAAAAAAAAAAAAAGAGAGAAGAAAACAAGGAGCGGTTGGAAGCTTTAGTCACTCGCCAGCCGGAAAACAGCCCTCAGCCCCTCACCCAGACTGGCCAGGCACCCCAGTGGGGACCCCCACCCGGAGCCAGGACACCCTTCAGGGCAAACCAGCCAGCCCCTACCCATGCACCAGGCCTCTATCCTAAATAGTAAAAGGGTAATATGCCTCCCAGCACCGGGATCAGCGGAGCAGCGAGGCTCCCGGCACCGGGATCAGCGTGACAGGGGGCAGCGCCCAAACCCCCTGATCGCCCTGCGGCTCTGTGTGTGACAGGGGGCGGGGCCACAACCTCCCTATCCGCCCTACTCTGTTCGTGACAGGGGAAGGCACCCCAACCCCCTGATCAGCCCTCCTCTGTGCCTGATAGGGGGGAGCTCCCCAATCCCCTGATTGCCCTGCGGCTCTGTGTGTGACAGGGGGCAGCGCCCAAACCCCCTGATCGCCCTGTGGCTCTGTGAGTGACAGGGGGCGGGGCCACAACCTCCCTATCCGCCCTACTCTGTTCGTGACAGGGGAAGGCACCCCAACCCCCTGATGGCACAGGGGCAGTAAGAGGCAACCAGGCCAGCGGGGAGGGGGGAGGGGGGGTCAGTTAGGGGCGATCAGGCTGGCAGGCAGAGGCAGTTAGGGCTGATCAGACTGGTGGGGGGGGGCAATTAGGGGCAATCAGGTAGGCAGGAAGGTGAGCAGTTAGGAGCCAGCGTTCCCAGATTGTGAGAGGGATGTCTGACATCCCTCAAGGGGTCCCGAATTGGAGAGGGTGCAGGCTGTGCTTAAGGGATCCCCCCCCCCATGCAGGAATTTCATGCACTGGGCCTCTAGTAAATAAATAAATCTCTATGATATAATGTAGTAGAAATTTAATAAATGAGTATAGATGCATGTAGTTCATTAAAACACAGAAAAGAGCCCTATCAGCATGGTTCAGTGGTTGAGCATCGACCTATGAACAAGGAAGTCTTGGTTCAATTCCAGGTAAGGACATATACCCAGGTTGTGGGCTGGATCCCCAGTGTGAGGTGTGCAGGAGAGAGCAGATCAAGAATTCTCTAACATCATTGATGTTTTTATCCCTCCCTCTCCTGTCCTCTCTGAAATCAATATATATATAATGTTTTTAAAAAGTATTTATCTAAAAAAAAAAAAGAAAAGAGAAATAATTCACTAGGAAGGAAAGCATCTTTTTTTTTTTAAATAATTTTTATTTCTTGAAGTATTACAAAGAGTATTACATATGTCTCCTTTTTTTCCCCCCCTTGACATTCCCTCGGCCTCCCCCACTCCCCAGTGTCTTGTGGCCATTGGTTATTCTCATATGCATGCATAC
>NW_005369442.1:4404564-4409382 GCF_000412655.1 Myotis brandtii | reverse complement strand
CTACCCCTGTTCATCAGTCTATACTGGTCCCCATTATCTGTCCCAACCTCACTGGAGCCGTCCCAACCTCACCGGCAGGGTTGAGATGGCCCCGGTGAGGTCGGGATGACCCCGGTGAGGTTGAAACGGCCCTGGTGAGGTAGGAATGGCCCCAGGAAAGCATCTTAAAGAAGGGAAATGGAGCTAAGCCTTAAAAGAAAATGTGGGGAAAGGCTCTCTGTGTTTGGTTTAAATATGCCAAAGAGAATTCTTCATTTACTTGTAATATACGTTACTAAGCAAATATATGATCCAGCCTCTCTTAATTGCAACTGGAGCCAGACATCCATACACTCCACATTCCCCCAAAACTCCCACCATGCCCTAACACTCTCAGGATGAGGAGCATCAGCCCATTGCTTGCCCGTTGACCCAGCACTCCACTGACTGCAGGCTCCCTGGCCTCCTGTCTTAGTGGCCTCAGGTTGGCAGTGCTGCCCATGCCCAGAGCGCCCTCCTCCCAACCTGAAACTCATACCTACTTGACCCTTGGCCCTTCTAATAAACTGGTATTGACAAGATCCCAACTGTGAACAAAACCATACAAACATACATTAATATATTTATATATTTCATATATAATTTTACATATGTATAAAGTGAGTAAAATTTACATTTTTAAGTAAGAAGTTTGTCTACTAAATGCACATGACTTATAATAAGATTAATTTGTTAAAATTCTAATAGTCGTTAGACTATATAAGCTAAATTTGTAAGAGACCATCGCTCCCACCATGAATAACACAAATACACCAAATGAAGCACAAAAATCTTCAGTTTGTTTTTGTTGTTGTTATTGTTTTTGATGGTAGTGGTGGTTGGTAGTATTTTGTGTTTGTTCACTTTTGTTTTCTATGTTTTGTTTTCTTACTAGGAAAACTTAATTAACTTGTGAAAGGCAGCCTTTGAGATGGTCACCAATAACCCCCTGGTTATTGGTCTTTTCTGAGTGCAAAGCAGTGGCCCTTTGAAGGCTGTGCATGACTTAAGGAAACTAATAAAAATCACCTTAGTGCCCTAGCCGGTTTGGCTCAGTGGATAGAGCATCGGCCTGTGGACTGAAAGGTCCTGGGTTCAATTCCAGTCAAGGGCACAAGTCTGGGTTGCCAGCTTGATCCCCAGTGGGAAGTGTGCATGATGCAGCTCATCAATGATTGATCTCTCATCATTGATATTTCTATCTCTCTCTCCTTCTGCCTTCCTCTCTGATATCAATAAAAAAATATATTTTTTAAAAAAAATCACCTTAGTCACTCCAGATTATCACTGAGTACACCACAACAGCACTCCAAGACTCCAGACAGGGTAGAAAGACAGAGGAAGATTTTCCAATGCCATGAAATCTAGGAAAAGGCAGAAGAAAAATCAAACAAATGATCACACAGAAAATATCCACTGGGGAAAAAAATGGCTGGCAGCCGAGCTGTAAAGCAGAGATCACTCGCAGTTGAGAAAACTGTAGGCAGCCAGTGCTCAGAGTCCAAGTAGTGCTAACAGAAAGTCTAGATTTTGAATCATTGAAGGTAATAGTGAATGTAGTCTAACTAAATTTGTAGTCAAGCCCATGAACAACTCAACTATCTATACTAATAAAAGCCTAGGTGGCCCTCGTGCCCTCACATCATCACAAGATGGCCACACCCATTTTGTCAGAAGATGGCCACCCCCACATTGTCACAAGATGGCCACCACAAGATGGCCAGCAGGGGAGGGCAGTTGGGGGAGATATCAGGCCCGCAGGGGAGGGCAGATAGGGGTGACCAGGCCGGCAGGGTAGGGCAGTTGGGCACGACCAGGCCTGCAGGGGAGGGCAGTTGGGGGTGAGATCAGGTCAGCAGGGGAGGGCAGTTGGGGGCAACCAGGCCTTCAGGGGAGGGCAGTTGTGGGCGATCAGGCCAGCAGGGGAGCAGTTAGGCATCAATCAGGCTGACAGGGGAGTTGTTAGGGGGTGATCATGCTGGCAGGCAGGCGAGTGGTTAGGAGCCAGCAGTCCCAGATTGTGAGAAGGATGTCTGATTGTTGGCAGTCGGACATCCCCCAAAGGGTCCCTGATTGGAGAGGGTGCAGGCTGGGCTGAGGGACACCCCTCCAGTGCACGAATTTCATGCACCAGGCCTCTAGTCTATATACATAAAAAGCTAAGTATCTGTCCTTCCCTCTGACCAGTAGCTATGATGCGCACTTACCACCAGGGGGCAGACGCTCAATGCAGGAGCTGCCATGACACACACTAGCCATTTAAAAATAAACAGCACCACGACCTGACACTGACAAACCAACACTCGGCTTCCCCCAAGTGGGACACAGGCCCTGCCACCAGCCTGGAGTGACACCCCACCAAATTGTAGCCAATGCTGCCAAGACCCCATGGCACAAAATGCGGCCCACAGCCCATCCCAGCCCAAAAACAGTCGCAGTGGGCATCCGGGTAATGAAGCACCACCAGGGGGCAGACGCTCAATGCAGGAGCTGCCACGACACACACTAGCCATTTAAAAATAAACAGCACCACAACCTGACACTGACAAACCAACACTCGGCTTTCCCTAAGTGGGACACAGGCCCTGCCACCAGCCTGGAGTGACACCCCACCAAATTGTAGCCAATGCTGCCAAGACCCCATGGCACAAAATGTGGCCCACAGCCCATCCCAGCCCAAAAACAGTCGCAGTGGGCATCCGGGTAATGAAGCCATGTAGCAACACCCAGCTTCCTCTCCCTAGCAACTAGCCTCCTTAGAGTTTCTTCAGCCCAGGAACCCAACTTGATTTATAGCCAGGTGGAAACATTTTACAGTTCAACCAAATGTTTGTGAAGTATTTCCCAATGTCTTATCTCATTTGATCCTCACAGAAGTTCTGGAGTAGGTAGATAGGAGACTCAGTAGAATCCTATTTTCTATGCATTAGCAAGACAATGGAGATTTAGAAAGTTTAAAAACTTGACCCAACTGAAAAGAAGTAAGAAATGGTGGAACTTGAAAATGACTTCAGGTTTTCTCACTGCACAAAATATAGTCAAACACTGCTACAGTGAAATATTTTACCATTTGTTCTCCCTGTGTGATCTACAATAATTATTTGCTTCGTGTAGATATTTACTGCTGTGTTGCTGACAATTATCTGAAAGAGAAGTTGGGGTGCTTCACTGGGCTGGAAAAAGTTTAGCTAAATCAGAAATCAGGTCTAATTAAGCAAATTTGTCTAAATATATAAAAGACTAAGTTGACTTGCACATGTGTGATACATATAAAGCACTCACTGGCACCAATCGCACACATATGTTTTGATCTCTCATTGTTGATTGTGAATTTGGTTGACACTTTTATTATAGAGAAAGGGTGAATAGCAATATTAAAATATTTCTTCTAGCTCTAGCCGGTTTGGCTCAGTGGGTAGAGCATTGGCTGGACTGAAGACTGAAGCGTCCCAGGTTCAATTCCGGTCAAGGGCATGTACCTTCGTTGCGGGCGCATCCCCAGTGGGAGGTGTGCAGGAAGCAGCTGATAAATGTTTCTCTCTCATCATTGTTTCTAACTATCTCTCTCTCTTCCTCTCTGTAAAAAAAAAAAAGTGTATATATATATAAATTTCTTCTAATTAATTTCCTATCAATGTGCATGAATCTGTGCACTGGGACACTAGTAGAATATAACTCAATCACACACACACACACACACACACACACACACACACACACACACACACTAATGGCTTTGCCGAATGTAGGGTTTGTACTTTTCTGGAGGTAAATATTACTTACTTTAGTCTCTATTCATTTTTATACACAATGATTGTCATACAATGAAAAATTATGAGACTTGTCAAAGAGAATATATATATAGGACCAACAGGGAAAAGAAAATAATAGTCCAGAGAAGCAAGCCCACATGTGGCTAATATACGGAAATTGGAGGAAGAGATGATTTTTTTCTAATAAATATGTTAAAGAATCTAATGGAAAGACTGAACCACACATATAAAGGGTTGATAAGTTTTCATCAGAAAATGGGAAGTAAAAAAAAAAAAAGAAAATATGCTAAAAATAAAAAAAATATGTAGTATTAGTCTGAAAAGAGACTTGATACAGTGATTTAAAAAAATGAGTGAAAGTAAAACAGGACAAAAGGATTTCTTCAAATTGAACACAAAGAAGAAAAATACATACCAAATTAAAGGAACACATCTGGGATTTGTGGGATAATTAATATCAAATGGCCTAGTGTACATAAAATTGGATTCCATGAAAAAAACTAGAATTATAATAAAGCACAGGAATTATATGAAAGAATAATGACAGAATTTTTTTAATTAATAAAAGGTTTTGATCCTAAAAACCCAAGAAATTCAGTGAAAATCAAG
Source organism: Myotis brandtii (assembly GCF_000412655.1). Taxonomy (NCBI): domain Eukaryota; kingdom Metazoa; phylum Chordata; class Mammalia; order Chiroptera; family Vespertilionidae; genus Myotis; species Myotis brandtii. Next base: position 4,404,982 of record NW_005369442.1, on the reverse strand, counting down.
GAGAAGTACAAAGAAAATCACACCAAGGCCATTAAGTCAAACTGCTGAAAAGCCTAAGATGTAGAGTAAATCTCAAAAGCACTCAGAAGAATATGCACATTTTGTAAATAACTCCACTAGGAATTATGACTGACTTCTCAGCTGAAACAACTGAGTTCAGAAGATAACAGATGATAAACTTAAAGGACTTGCATAAAGATTAGGTTGTCAAAATATTGCTTCTTTATAATTAGACTAGGGGCCCAGTGCATGAATTCGTGCACGGGTGGGGTCCAGCTGGCCTGGTCCCAATTGGGGCAGTCGGGGCTGGGTCAGCCAGAAAGGGGCCATGGGAGGTTGGCTGGCCAGTCCCACCCCCGTTTGGTGTGGGGGAGGGGCAATCAGGGATGGATCTGGCTGGGGGGAGGGGCCATGAGCT
>NW_005369442.1:4401437-4404507 GCF_000412655.1 Myotis brandtii | reverse complement strand
CTGATCAGGGTGGGGTGGGCCGATCAGGGGCAGGGCCAGATGGAGGGAAGGGCCACAGGATGGTTGGCCAGCTGACAGGCACTCAATCAGTATGGGAGAGGCCGATCAGGGGTGGGGCCAGCTGGGGGGAGGGGCCACGGGAGGTTGGCTGGCTGGCCCCAGCCCCCCAAGGGCCATTTGGCTGGCCACAGTGGGCATCATAGCGACTGGTAGTTCCCATCATTCCGGTGTTCAGATTGCTGGCTTTTTATATATATATAGGTTGTTAAGTCACAGCTGTATTTTCTAAGAATTTTTGGTTAAACTAGCATTATTGCAGTAAAAAAAATAGCTTTTTTGAGTTATGTTTAGTTTTGGGTTATTTAATTCTATGTAGGTAAAGATTCTTTCAAAAATATTGTTATTCAGTTATTCCTCAGATATTTTATACCAGAATTAAAAACAGAGTATCAACTAATCATCTCAAAGTTTCTATTAATAAAACTTCAAAATCCAGAAAAAATGTAGGATGTTATACTCCATTTAGATATAATATAAAAATTGTAAATAGTAAGAAAAATTAAAAAAGAAATATTTTATATAAAAATTAAGCACACACAAAATTTTTTTCTTCATCCACATAAATTAAGTTGATAAATTATGATCCATTTATAATAATGTCATTTAAAAGTTCACTATTAAATATTAAATAACTACAATAATAATGAGTTCTTATAATAAAACTTTATATTAATCCCTGAATCCTACAAATTTTTCATTAATGACAATACTTAGTTTTGACCTGGAATCTAGCGTTTAGGCAAATTATGGATTCAGTAACCCTCTAAAATAAGTAGCAATCATGTTTCACAAAAACTCAGCCTTTTTTTCTGGAAAATGGGTTAGAGCAGAGTGGCCCTCCTTGCTTCTCTGGAGCCACTAGAAGTAAGCAGCACCTGTCTTGGGCTTCTTGGGAGCTGTCCCTTTTCTTCCTCTTTCCATAAACTAAGACTGCCCTACAGGTTACCTTAAGTGATCGTGTACCTTAAGTGATCTTGATTTCTTCCATCTTATAAATCCCTGGAAGGTGCTATTTGCTGGCAATTGAAAAATAAACACACCATTAGGCTTTTAACCACTATTTTTCTAGTGTCATTTTCACAGACTGCATTTTAAAGAGTCCTTGCAAAAACAATGCATGTGCCTAATTATCAGTAACAAATGCCGTACATCTAGAAAATTGAAAAGACAATAATTTCTGAGACTTTTAAATGCTAATGGATTAACTAAAATTCCAGGAACGAATTCCTTGTTGCTCTTTCTATAAAGTGTATAGAATTCTACTACAGAATACCAAACAGTGGAAAAAGCAATGCTAGCTTTGCTCAAGGTAGAAACGCTAGCTTATTTGTAGGAACATTATTAAATCAATTAATCTACTAATGGCATCTGCCAGTTCCTTTTTAGGAAGGTCTCAGTAGCAATAAAGTTAAAGTACAGTCATTAATTTTTTCTTTGTCCCAGGTATTGAAGGAAGAAAAATACTAAAAATGTTTTCAACTTTGTCTTTAACATTAATCAGATTGTGATCAGAAGCTCAGAAACAGATTATGCCATCAAATAAGAAATCTGTTCTGAAGCCTTTCTCACTAAGTTAAATTATTTTTACCTATTTTTTTAATTGCTGAAAGTTCAATTATCTTCATACATTTACTCTTTGTTTCAAAACAAAATGAGATAAATCCATGCTGCTATATTATATATCACGCTTTTTCTGATTTATTTTCCTGCACCAGTTTATCTCCAGCACTGTAAATAGTCCCATACTGTCCTTAGGAAAATGTAACAAAGCAGAGGATGTTTGAAATCTTTGCCTTAAGAATGAATAGGGAAGGTGGGAGTGGGTGGGTGGGCAGAGATTAACCAAAGAATTGATTTGCATATATGCATAACCCATGGACACAGACAATATTGTGGTGAAGGCCTGGGGGTGGGACAGGGGTAAGGTGGAGGGGGTCAATGGGGAAAAAAAGGGACTTCTGTAATACTTTCAACAATAAAGATACATTTTAAAAAAAGAATAACCAAACATTCAGATGTATTTACTTAAGGTATAATGAATTTGGCCCTATGCTAATTAGAAAATGTAAAAGATTTAAGAAATAACTAGCACATTATATTTCCTTAGGAAAAACTGGTATTCTTTCTGATGTGCCCGAGCTTATGTTAAAACCATTAGAAAAATAACGCATTTTTTTTAGAGTTGTGTCGGAAAATACAGGTTACCTGTGCAAAAAAGAAACCTAAAGGATAGTTCATAATGGACCAATAAAAAAAGATAATTTTAAATAGTCCAATAACAAGGGAAGAAAAATAATAAAACTAATTAGTTAGTGATAAGAAAAATTAAGATTGCATGAAAAATGTTTGCTTTATGATGTTTGAATTATATTCAAATGTCTCCTTTTTAATACAGAAAGACATCAAAGGAGCAGCATTCTTTTTTTTAAAAGAAAGGGAATTAGCTATGTTTTTAAAGTCATCTTTCTATCCATCCTTAATGAAACTGCTTCTAGCAACATTGAAGCAAAATTAAGAATAAACGTGAACACATCTCAATTAAAAATAACTGGCATATAGAACCTTTCAAAACACTAACAGTAGCATAAGCTTATATAAAATGTAAAAGCTGTGCTTCATGTTGAAAGAAGGAAAAGCAATCTTATTTCAGTTCTCTTGTTGATTATGTAGGTGGCACTACTATCAAAAGATTAAAATTTCCCATTTTAGATAGTTGTAAAATCTGAGTTTCAATGGGCATCTTGTCCAAAATATGTTTTTAATGTTCATAGGATCATATGTAAAACCACTGGGTCAGTTTCATCTGTTTTATCTTTTTTAAAATTTTATTTTATTGGCCAGAACCGGTTTGGCTCAGTGGATAGAGCGTCGGCCTGCAGACTCAAGGGTCCCGGGTTTGATTCCAGTCAAAGGCATGTACCTTAGTTGCGGGCACATCCCCAGTGGGTGGCGTGCAGGAGGCAGCTGATCAATGTTTCTCTCTCATTGATGTTTCTGGCTCTCTATCTCT
>NW_005369442.1:4372815-4400651 GCF_000412655.1 Myotis brandtii | reverse complement strand
CTCTCACCCCCCGTCCCCAGTGTCTTGTGTCCATTGGTTATACTTATATTCATGCATATAAGTCTTTCGGCTGATCTCTTACCCCGCCCCCCAACACTCCCCAGCCTTCTGGCTGTAATTTGACAGTTTTATCTTTAGTGATTTAGTTTCTTTTCCTAGAGTTTGGTTGTTTTATATTTGGGCTTGCTGCCTTTTAGCCATACATTGTCTGTGCTATTTGGACTTTTAGAAAATACCACTGATTCAAATGCTATCCCAGATGAAGTTAAAATTTATTAAATTGGTGCCACTGAAATATTTGAAATAAAAAATAAATTATAAAATAGCCTGATCTTCTTACTGTAATATTTTGGATGATCATGCTTGGGAGGTTTTAAATGTCATGGTTTGAGGTATTCCAAATTATTTGAAATGCTTCACGTGAGAGGTATAATAGCTGTGCAGCGCTCACATTCCCATGGTAATTTGTGAAAGAAAAAACTAAGCTCTGCTCTTTCTGTGAAAGCCAGCTTAATTCATTGAATTAAAGAGCTATGTCCAATCTATAGCAGCTAAGGTGTCAGAAAACATGAAATTTTAGAACACCATCTTAAGGGATGATTTTAAGAGGAAAAAGTTGATAAAATACTATTTGTGTAATTTAATCTCCCATAACCATTCAGCAAGGGCATGCAAAAATGTCAAGAATGGGAATTTCATTGTTTATTATCTGCCGCAACCCCAGTGAAGACCATAAACCAAAATGATAAAACACCTTTCCTAAGAAATCCAAAATGTTTCTCTAGCCCCAGAAATTGCCTAAGGCATTTTATTTGTCAAAAGCCTAACCCTCACATTAAACTGTATGTTACTCAGATAGCAATGGTCTTTTTCAAAATTCGGAAACTTGATCATATCCTATAATCTGTTGTATACCACTTTCTATCATTTGATAAGCTTATATCCCCTCTACAACAAATCTCAGGGTGTTTTTAGGAATGTGTTTTAATTTATTTATCCATACAGACAGCATTCATTAAGAACCAACTACACCTCAAGCATTGTGCTAGATTCTGGGGATGATGAAAAGGACTAACAAAATATTGTCCATGATTCTGAGAACTCAGTCACTGAGTAGAGAGACAGATGTGCAAACAATACTGGTCCTACTGTATATAAAATCAAATATTGAAACACATGTGGATACAAAGTAGGGAGACGTACAACATGCCTTGTGAATACCAAGCAAAGAGTGACAAATTCCGTGAGATGTAGCAATGGAATCCTCAGAGTTGGAAGTAATATTTGAGCTAGATTTTGAGAGATGAATAGAATTATTAAATCAGAAAAGGAATGACTATCATAGGAAGCTGGATCTATATACAAAGACATAAAATAACACTGAGCTTTGCTGGTTTGTAAAAAAAAGCATCAGTGGTTATAAAGTAGAGGTTGTATTTGAAGGAGATTATTGAGAACTAATACTGAAAAAGTATGTGGGTCATATAAGAACACACACACACACACACACACACATGTCAGAGATCCGTTCCTATGGTGCGATGTAATGCGATTTTCACCGTAAGTCGGAACCCACCTACATAAGCACCTACATCATTCACATGGAGCACATACACAGCAGTAATGAAGTGAAACAATAAAAAAATAAAAGAAAGATAACAATTCCTGACCTTTACTTGTGGTAAATAAATAATAAAAAACACAAAGCACATATGTACATATGTCGAAGTGATGGATTTTTTTTTAAAATAAATACTGTAAATGGGAGATGGTGACATAACCACGAAACGTTACGTCGAGTCCGATGTAACCCGAGGACTGCCTGTATATATATCAAGTTAAGGGTTTTGCTATTTATTTGGTTAATGGTGATAATATGAAGGTTCTAAATGGAAAAGTTGTATGATAAAAATCTGTGTTTTTAGAATGAGCATAGAGAGAAAACTAACATGGAAAGAGATTGTTTGCAGAGAGAGTAGATAAAAGGTGACCCCAAACAGTATAGAAGACTCTAAATGTTAATGCAGTAAGGACAGAGAAAAAAAATATGGAGTCAAATGTTTCTTGGGAAACTGATGGAGTATGACACTGGAAACAAAGAAGAAATACAGGAACAGGAGCAGTTTAGGAACTGAATGGGGAGGAAGGAGAGTGAGATGAATTTTGGATGCCTTAAGCTTTACTTGTCTTACGGAGATATAAAAGCTACTCAGTGAACCAGAGGTCAGCAAACATTTTCTGTAAAGAGCCAGACAGTAAGTATTTTTGGTTTGGTGGAGCACATATATCTGTGTCATTTCATCTGTCATGAAAGCAGTCATTGAGGATAAGTATATGAATGGAAGTATATGAATGGAAGTGACTGTGTTCCACTAAAGCACAGGCCATGGTTGGCCAAACAACTGTAAAATGTTGAAGATATCTGAATTCTGCAAAAATGTCCTTGTCTTAGGTTGGGCTCTCTGGGAACAGATTGTAGAAAGGGGTGCATCCTTGGGATTTATTGAAGAATGCACTTTAAAATGACAAATGTATAGAAGGAAGGCATGCAGGCTTGAACAGAAGGAGAATTTGAACTTCTGGTATCCTGGTAACTGGTTTAACAGGTTCTCCAGGGGGTAAAACTTAGTATTTGATTTGTAGCATCTGCCCATTTTGGTGGTATATTTAATCCTTTCAGGTCACTATCATAAATTAACTGAATGTGGAATTGGAAGTGACACACAAAACTGGTTCTCAGAAGCTAGTGGAGCTGGCTTCATCACACCACTGAATTCAACTACGATGCCTTGCAACAGAGGCCTCAGCTGATTCCACATAGCATTCTGGAGCTCAGATGCTCTCCAGTTGTACCAGATTAAAGCAGGAAGGCTCGGTCTTTATATCTCCATAGCCACTGAGTGTGAGCTGCCCTTGGAGACGACCAAACAGCTTCCTGTAGTTAGGAACAATTCCTGGAGAGGAGTTAGCTGTGCAGCTCAGGGACGGGGTGCCTCAACCATGAAGATGATCTAGGATGAGCACCACAGTTCCCATTGACTACCCGGTGGGAGACTGAGTATGTTTGTATGAAATTATGTTCAAGTTTTTCACGATATTTAGCTGCCAAAATAGTAGCAACAATAGAAGCAACTATGTCTGTTAAGAACCTATCATTTCACAAAATATTTTATAAACATTCCATTAATTATTTTATTAGCCAAATTGACATGTCTTGCTTTATTACATAAATAATTGAGAAATCAATAAACTAAGCAATTTGTGCTTCATTTGGCACTACCAATGATAATACCAAAATGAACAATCACAACTTCATAGCTGCCACCCTTTACTTAATGCAGTATGTTTCTTCTCATTAAGAATCAACCTTCACCATAATAATGGGTACAAGCTCAGGAGAGAGACAGACCTGCATTTGAAATATAGTCCAACATCTTATTTTGTAACTTTGACTAAATATCTTAACTACTCAGAGACTCATCCAAATCTATGCACTAAAGTAACATTTGTTATTATTTAATATTGTAGGTAATTTATATACTTTAAACATTTTCCAACATCATTTTCCCTGTGCTCAGTCTGTTAAATAGCAATGACAATAAAAAAATTTATGAATTATATATCTTCCTCTATCTACTGCCTTATTATTGTTTCTTTCTTCATAGTCAAGTTCTCAAAACTGGAATCCAAACCAGAGCTTCTCAAACTTCAATAGGCTGCGCAATCCCATGAATTACCTGTCGACATGCAGATTCTGATGCAGTATTTGTGAGGGGATGTCTGAGATTCTACAACTCTAACAAGCTCCTGGGTGGGGCTGACGCCATTGGTTCATAGACCACTGCTGCATAGGAAGGCTCCCAGTGGTCGGCAAACTCATTAGTCAACAGAGTCAAATATCAACAGTACAACGATTGAAATTTCTTTTGAGAGCCAAATTTTTTAAACTTAAACTATATAGGTAGGTACATTGTTATTAACTTAATTAGGGTACTCCTATGGCTTAGGAAGAGCCACACTCAAGGGGCCAAAGAGCCGCATGTGGCTCGCGAGCCACAGATTGCCGACCACGGCTAGGCTCTCTGTCACCACTGCTCCATTGCCTTTGAGCTCTAACTTCTCTGCCACCAGGTTCAGATAGTAGAACAGATAACAAAACATCATTCACACCACTAGACTGCACAGCTCTAGTCATCTCTTTATAGCCTATAATCACTAATTTTGGTGAACCCCCAGCAGCCTCCAATATTGCCAGCAATGCTGATAGAGCCATTATCACTACTAAGTACATAAATACCACCTCATCCCCAGGACTCCACAGCAGCTAGGGAAACCATGGCCTGTTGGTCTCACTATAATTTAGGAGATTTTATTGTATCCCTATGAAACTATATAGTCGTGCATTTCCTTGTGTATTATCCTTTTAAATGGTTAATCTCTTCATCCTTTTGCACTAAATTTAGACTCACCCCCTCTGGGAAATATTCCACACATAGGAAAATGAAGACATTTAAAATGTGTAATTTAAAAAGAGAAAAAGGTCCTTATAGTTTAAACCCAAAGATGTTCATAGTGCTTATCCTATTGAAGCATATTTTTTTCACTTTTCTTAAAAGAAAACATGTTGAATCATATGAATTAGCTAGTGCGATGTCAAGTAAATTTAAGACATTTTGATATTCTATTATCTGAGCAGATAGGTACCCATACTAATCTTTTAAAAAGAGGAAAATATTATTATTACATTATGCCAACAAGTATAGTTATGTTTTTCTCCTCACATCCCCCCCCCCCACACACACACACACTATTCAGCTAAAAAATTTCAACAACTTTTATACTTCGATGAGGACATAAAAAATAAAACAGAAAAAAAGAGAAGAATAAGGTAATACAAAACCCATAGTAAATAAAATGAATAGGTCAGTTACTTAAGTATTCAAGAAAAAATATTTGTTAGATTTTAAAGTAAACGTTTTAAATAAGCTATGAATTGGAAGAACACTAAAAATTAGATAGAGTTTATGATCTCATTGGACAAGCATGCAGGATCTGGCTAGAACTGGTGAACACACACAACAGGACTAGGCACAGCCTCAGACAAATACAGGAGCCAGTAACAGATTCGTTCGAGTTGTGAACAAATTAAAGAACTTGCCCAGCATTACACAGCAGGTAAGTGGCAATGCTAGATTTCAGACATCCTTTTCTGTCACCTGCACTTTTAATTTTTAAATTAAAATCACAGACACCCTTCTCGGAATTAGTGGCATGCTAAACATGGCAAAACGTTTATGAGAGCCTACCTTTATGAAATTTGCAAATCTTATATTTGCATGTGACCATCTCTTTGCTAAGACTAGAATTAAATATTTAAAAGCCGACTGCTGAAATTGTGAAGCTGGGCACATTTTCGTGATATCTATTTGTTCCAAATTCAAATGCACTTTAATGGAATTAGAGTAAACCTGAATCCATGGATTACAGTTTAAGTGCTTGTACACATATACACACATATAAACATGCATTCATAAAAATGTACAATGGGATACATACTTAATAAGAAAGTCTCTTTCTCAAAATTATAAGCATTCAAAAAAGATAAATCTAAAAGGTTTAATATGTAAAATGGCTACTCAGAAGCCATTAGTTGTAAGAATGACATTTATAAGACATTACTCTGAGCACTTCATTACTTTGGCTGCATCCTGAAGCAACTTTAATAATTTCTTTAATGGAATGAGCAGATCAGAACTATAATGAACCTCTCAACTTTTTAAAAATGGATATTTTATTAGATAAAATGGATATTTGCCTCTCTGTGTTTGAACCTCTTATAAAAATCCCACATCAGTAATATTGGATATTAAAAAAATAAAAATAAAGCCCAGTTCTCTTCATTTTGATCAACTCTATCTAAGCATATTTTTGAGCCAGTCAAATCCAAGTATATATTTGGGAACCCAACATATATAGATTGTTGAGCTAAAATAACTTCAGATTTCCAAAATTTTCTTTCTTCCACAAGGCTTGGACACTTGTAATAATTATAAATATCGTATCATTCTCTTTTGTTTCTACTGAACACCATGTGACCTGATGAGGATACCGCTAGTCTATCTCCAGTCAAAGCATGTATAAGGCCATTATTATGCCCTCATCCAAGAATAGGAGTCCTTTTGTCTAAGAGGAGATCCTTTGTCTAAAATGTCTGTTAGAAATTAGTGAATTCACTGCTGTCAGTCAAGTGATGAGGCAGATTTATAGAGTCAGTAAATTAGACCTGTAGCAATGTAGATTTTTTTATAGCTTAGAAACTACTGCAGAAAATGGAGCAAAGAGATTTATAGCTATTAGATGAGCATAGTCTTCGGTATAGAGTGGCAAAAAAATAGTGATGTAGTTTTAAGACTGAAATGATAAAATCAATAAGTAGGCAAGTCCTGAATTTGATTTTTATAGATCTTCTAGCGACACAGAAAAACAAAATCTCTATTACACAGTCATCTTCCAAAACAACCATTTTCCTCTTCATAACTACATACATATGTGTACTAATGTGTGCACATCTAAACAAAATCAAATCAGACCATGTCTTAAAAAATTAATATAGATGTCTTTAAATGCCTCTTTGTAAATCTGCAACTGTATCATATAGTTAAAATTTTCTTCAGATAACTAAAATATAAGGAGAGTAGAGGAAGGATAACACATATGCAGTTGTGTACAGCTGACATTTTTTTTCTAAACTGTTTACAGGTTCTGATTTTTAAAATGCAAGGACATTTTCAAATGCAACATAGAATTGGAGTGCAACAAATGCTCAAAAAGCACAATTCTCCATTGATGGTTCAATCTTAATGAATTGTGTTTTACTATAAGCCACTTCCAATCCTCTTAGGAAAAGGTGAAATATAAATGTAGAAATACAATAAACAGAAACATCATAACACTAGTTTATATTTCCTTTTTAAAGTACTAGTGAATTCCCCTTCTGCAAGAAAACAAATCTCATGTTGTTAATTTTAACATTTTACTACTGAGTGCTAGCTACCCCTGCCTCTGAATGCCCCTCTTTCCAATATTATGTGTTCTGCCTCACCTTGGACTCCCTAACTATGGAAAAGTATCAAATAATCCATGAAAAGTTATGTAATATAGTTTTGTGGGGTTTTTTTGGGGGGGGGATGATGTAATAACAAACTCATTTAAACTTTAATCAAAAGGAGGAGACTAAAAGTGCTGTATTCAATGCAAGAGGGGTTGGGACTTGGGAGATTAATTAAATTCACTTTAAGTTGTGGACCAAAAAATGACACATTCCTAACTTAAATATCTTATTTTAACTTAAGTATGGAAGTGTATATTTGTTTACTAAAAGTTTCAGAGAGGGCCAAAGCTTTTTTTTTTTTTTTGGCGAAGATTTGATTAGAGATTAGATTCCTCTTGAATAAACCACAACCAAAAATTAACATCAATTTACAATGTCTCACATTGTATCAAGAACAAAGGTAAATGAAAAATATGAGTAGAATGCTTTAACAACTATGTGCATCCCAACTTTTTAGAGTTGACTTGGCAACATCTCATTCCATAGCATATTGTTTAAATTCCTTTTTTTTCCTTCTGTCAAAGTATTCAATTTAGTTTTCATGGCAACAGAAATAGTTTTTATTTCTATATTCATATTCTATCGGTTTATGTAACAGACCACTGAATTTAGTAATAACCAAGTTACTAAGTGGGGAACAGACAAGGCTGACTCTAGTTAAGCATGAACTCCAAGAGCAGGATCAGGAGTGGGTGGGTACCAGACAGGAATCTACTAGCCAAGAGCACTCAGAAAGGACTGCAGTGAGAGGTCGGTGTGTTTTTTCAGAGGCAACTCCAGACACAGGCTATTCTCTCCTGCTCCCTCTGAAACCATGGAATCTCTCTTCTCAAATTGCCCCTCAATCTCTACATGCATCTAGTTTATTGCCTGTCTTCTACTGGCTTGCTTTCTCTGGAAATGTACAATCTTTACTCACTATAACTTCAGCCTTCTCTGGAAATTCTATTATTATTGACCCTACTTCTTTTAAAAATTAGCAAATTCTTCCCATATTTTTAGTGCAATTAGCTGTAGGTCTGAGCTGTTTCACAAAGTGATACAATGACATATGCCACAGCAGAGTAGATAATCATATGAATTCTGTACATTTTCTATGACCTCTGACATGCTAACTAGCATCTATAGTCATCTATGTGTGTGAGTTAAAAAAACAACTTTTTTATTAAAAAAATAATAATATCCAGCAGAAGTCATTGTCAGATCAAGCTCATTTTGAAGCCTTGAACTAAAGCTAACTGGTGCTCTTCATTATCATTTCTTCTTTACATCAATTACTGTTAGTAATATTTGAAATAGTATCACCACTAATTTGCTTGTAATGTGAAAACTTAATGAGCCAATTACTCAGAAATACTAACTCATAAGTAGAGAAAATTCAGCCCATTTGGGGGTCAGGATAGCTATTTAGAATTAAAATCAAATTGTAGTCATTTAAATGGTAATATTTGAATTTTATTGACATCCTAGTTGTAAGGAGTCAACATCCCTACTGTATTTCATTCTTACCTCTACCTAATCTAATGTCCCCTTAATGATTATAGAAGGCCCTATGGAGGGTCTCAAAAATGCTCAGGTAATACTTGTACCCTTACAGATATTTGTCTGCCTGATTTTCTCCTCAGCAGCTGTCTTGTTGATACTCGCTGCCCTTGAATCTCTCCAGAGAAGTGAGTCAACTCTGATATGCTCCTGAGCTTGTTGGGAAATCACCTTGACTGAGATGCTGCTCTCTGGCATATCACATTTTTGCAAAGCCTCAAAGGTGCCAATGCTATGCCATGCTTCTTTTATTTTTATATTTATTGATGATAGTAATAGAACTGCCATTTGACCCAGTGATCCCACTTCTGGGAATATACCCTAAAAATCCCAAAACACCAATCAGAAAACATATATGCACCCCTATGTTCATAGCAGCTTTATATACAATAGCCACAATTTGGAAACAGCCCAAGTGTTCATCAGCAGATGACTAGATAATCAAACTGTGGTACATTTACACAACGGAAGACTACTGAGCTGTAAAAAAGAAGTAACTCTTACCCTTTGTGACAGCATGGCTGGACTTAGAGAGTATTATGCTAAGTAAATTAAGCCAGTCAGAGAAAGACAAATACCATATGATCCCACTTCTATGCAGAATCTAATGAACAAAAGAAACTGACTAACAAAATAGAACCAGAGGCATGGAACAAAATAACAGATCTCAGAGGGGAGGGAAGAGATTAACCAAACAGCATATATGCAAATAAGCACAGCACTTGAACATAGTCAATCATGTGGTGAAAGCCTGTGGGAGGGGACAGGGACTGAGTGAAGCGGTACAAAATGGTGGAAAATGGGGGACATCTGTAGCCATGTCAACAATGAAAAAGACAACATATTTATTGAACCTGAATTGAGTTCTAACACTGAGTGAAGCAGAGGGAATGCAGCAGTAAACAAGACACTTATACTTGCCTTGAGAAGTTTATATCTAAAGTGTGTGTGGGGGGAGAGATTTTAAAGGTCCCTGTTATGCTCACACACATTGGGATGGCTACCATAAAAATAAATAAATGGCAAGTGTTAGCAAAGATTTGGAACTGTGCACTGTTGGTTAGAATGTAAAATGGTACAGCTACTATGGAAATCATTATGCAGGTTCCGCAAAAATAATTATGTATAGAATTACTATACGATTTAGCAAATTCACTTCTAGTTTTATACTAAAAAAATAAGGCAGAGTCTCAAAGAGATATTTGTACACCCATGTTTATATAAACATTATACACGATATCCAAAAGATGGAAGCAACCCAAGTGACCTATAAATACAATGAAACATTATTCAGCCTTAGAAAATAAGGAATTTCTGACATATGCTGCAACATGGATGACCTTTGAGGATATTAAGCCAGGTGAAATAAACCAGCCATAAAAAGACAAGTACTGTATGATTCCACTTACAGGAGGTACCTCCTATAGACAAATTCATAGAAACATCAAATAGAATGGTGTCTGCAAGAGGCTGAAAGGAGAGGTGAATTGGAGAGTTGTTTAATTGGTATAGATTGCAGTTTTTCAAGATGAAAAGAATTCTGGAGATTGTTTGTAGAAAAATATAAATACCACTATAAACTGTATACTTTATACAGTTTAAAATGGTTAAGATGATTAATTTTATGTTATGTATATTTCACCACAATTACTTTTATTGGGGGAAAATAAAGTCCCTGCTATGTTTCTGGAGCCTTGCAGAATATCTTATTGCGATGAGGGCTATGTTATCCACTCCAACTGTGGCTTACACATTGCCATCTGCCACACGTATCCCAGATCTTTCAAACATCATCTTCAAAACAGCTTTTATGTAAAATCCTTTTGGAGAATTCAAAGCTAATTCCCAAAAGCTGAGAGAAAACAGATCCCATATCAATAACACCATAAATAACCTTCTCTGGGGTACAAGAGCCTCCTTTTTGAACTCCTTACCAAGTTTCTGCTGCTGGGCCAGTCTTGCAAATGGGTGAGTCGGGAGGGAGGAGGAGTGCTGACAATTCACATGCCCACCTGTCTTCATCTGAGTTGAGCCAAATGTGTTATATACCATAAATGACACATTTTCTTCCTTACACTTTGGCAAAGCATTCATCAAATATACAATCTCAAATGAACAAGTTGGCTAAATCTAAGAAGCCATTGTTCTCATTTTATACTCACATCTTGAATAAATGCAACATATCAATGAAAATGAAGTTTAAATACTTAATTCATGACAGCACCACAGACTGTTAAATCCAACTACATTTATTTAAAAGGTACAATGGACTAAGCACTATTCTAAATGCACATACTCAGTCTTCACAACAATCCTATAAGCTGGTACTACAATCTGTATCGTGAAAACAGTTCCAGAGACATCAGGAGACTTGCCCAATAGCACACATACATAGTGGACTACAAATTCCACCTTAACAAATCCGTCCCAGAACAAGTAATTTAATCATCATTTGATACTGTTGGATGAAGAAAATAAGATTCACAGAGGTGAAATGATTTCTCAAGATTATATAACCATGTAATAGAAAAATAAAGTCTTGGGATCTTCATGAAGAGCATCCTAGACAGGAGGGCTAGGTTCATGAATCAAGTGAATGCTTCCTTAAGTATGCTCTTTGCTCTACTGACACCACCCTGGCTGCATTCTGCAATGCTGTGAGGCAAAAAATAAATTTGGTGAGACCTATGCTGCTTCAGGTGATAGGAATACATCAGGGTCTGTCCCAGACTGTCTGATACATAGATAAGATGTCAACAGGTATTCAGGTGCAAGTGGACAGGTGTAGCCCTTAGATTTATCATCCTCTTTCTTCCCTTACTGTGGAATAAGTAAAAAAAGAAAAAAAAAAAAAAACACACCAAAAAACAGAAGGATGGTTTAATAGCTCCATTGGAAGCTATAAGACAATAAAGCCAAACTTTAAACAATCTAAGGAAAAATTTGTCTTCATATATTGCTGGGGTCTTATCCGCAGCTGCAAGGGTTCAGGAATCTGGAAAAGGGCTGCAATGTAAATTAAATAAACTAGACATGAAATATAAATTTAGGAGGCATGGGGGAGTCAGGGGAGGCTCCACTTTCTAGTGAAGTGGACTCTCTGACTGTCCAGACCCATGGCTTTTTATTTGCTGGGAAACACATTGGCCCTTTAAGAATGCAAACAGGTAAGGTTTGATAAATAGGAAAAGATTTTCATTAGTCAACAGAGCCAAATATCAACAGTACAATGATTGAAATTTCTTTTGAGAGCCAAATTTTTTAAACTTAAACTATATAGGTAGGTACATTGTTATTAACTTAATTAGGGTACTCCTAAGGCTTAGGAAGAGCCACACACAAGGGCCAAAGAGCCGCATGTGGCTCACGAGCCGCAGTTTGCCGACCACAGCTCTATGCAAACATACAAAAAATTGGCAAATACTTAGCTTTTATTTTCAAGTAAACTAACGCCCTAAGTCACTTATAGTCTACCAAAAGGAAATCAGAACTGTTATTTGAAGTCAGATTACAACTATGTTCACATGTAGCATTCCAATTTAATCAATAGCGAACAAACTATTCTGAAAGGATTGCACCAATTATAGTTGTCTAAGAAATTCTTACTTTCTTTCAAATCAATTCATTTATTAATAGAGAAAAAGAAGAGAAAAAAATAAAAGATTACTTTAAGCTCCCCCCTCTCCCATTATTATTCTCAAAGGGGAATAGTGCAAAGGTAAAGCAATGTAAGCGAGTCATAAAATGCTTCAATTATAAAAATAAAAAAATTAAAGCTTGGAGAAGATCACTTTTGTTGGAGCTAGAGGAAATAATATAAAATTGTGTTTTCTTGGGGTTGAGGCCAAGGCCCCAA
This sequence comes from Myotis brandtii, assembly GCF_000412655.1. Taxonomy (NCBI): domain Eukaryota; kingdom Metazoa; phylum Chordata; class Mammalia; order Chiroptera; family Vespertilionidae; genus Myotis; species Myotis brandtii. The sequence continues at coordinate 4,388,142 of NW_005369442.1, read as the reverse complement.
TTCTATCACCGTTGGAGAAAATGATGCAAGTTCAAGAGTCAAACTGGTTTCTATTATAAAAGCAGTAGATTATTCTGTGATTAGTGCCTGAAACTGCTAAGCTTTTCTATTCAGCAGTATTTTCAAATAAGGTGGTGTCTGTTAACTCTCTCCCTATCCACCAGGATGTGTGAAGTTCTCTAATGTTCTAAATAAATGGATACATATGAGTGAGATAAATTTTAAGCAATTTGAGATAACAAATTTATTTCATTTTGATATAACAAACCTGAATTGAAGGTCCTATTGGATTTTAATATGTTTCTTTATTATTATTTGAGAAAGGAGAGAGAGAGGGAGGGAGAGAGAGAGAGAGAGAGAGAGAGAGAGAGAGAGAGAAGAAAGAAACATGGTTCGGTTGCCTCCCATATGCACCCTGACTGGGCACTGAACCCACAACCTGGTCATGTGCCCTGACCTGGAATCAAACCAGTGACCTTTCGGTGCATGGGCTGATGCCCAACCAACTGGATCACACCAGCCAGGGTGGTCCTATTAATTTTTATTATCTAAGTATGGAAGAGATATAATTAAACCCAATCAATAGAATATATAAATTTGGGGTTTTTCTGTAGTGGTGGTGATGGCTAGTATCTTACTACCCACTCATCCTCACCCTCCTCTTTGAAAACTAGACCAGATCCACATTTGCAAGATTCTTAGCACTGCTGGGAAATTCCATCACGGCCATTGAACAAGTTGAAGTTAAGTAGCAAGCACAAGGGGGGGGGGGGGGAATCTCATGATGTCGGCCCAACTATTTCCAATTAAATTAACCTAGTCAGTTTCAGTCCCTGCTCATGAAGAGGCTCCATAACAATGATACTAGAGAGTTTAAAATGAAGAGGCAGCATTCATGCTAGAATAATGAAGATAGTAACAATAATATTCTAGAAATATCTAAATAGAAATAGCACTGATTGAGAGTTCAGAAATTCTAAAGTGGGAATATGGTTGAGACTAGAGCAGGGCATACTTACAACAGCTTCATTTGTTAGGAAAATGGAGCTTATGGGTTACAACCTGTGAATTATTTCATTATGCACATATTCTGAGGCCTCAATCACTATTCCTTGAACATGACGATGATTATAATTCACAGTGGGTCAATGTTTTAGTGTTCTCAGAGAATTCTAACTTTTTAGCAAAGAAATAATCTCTACCTGCTATCTTATCTTGTTCCAACACAATGAATTTTAAGAAACTACATATAGTAAACAAAAGAAAACGGACCTATTTAATGAATCATCACTAACTAATTTTAGTCAGTTGGAATATATTTTTTTCACGTAGGGGAAAGGATCCGCAATTGTAATCCATTATCATTTTAAGAAACTACATATAGTAAACAAAAGAAAACGGGCCTATTTAATGAATCATCACTAATTTTAGTCAGTTGGAATATATTTTTTCACGTAGGGGAAAGGATCTCAATTGTAATCCATTATTGGGTTTGGTTTTGTTTATCCCCTAGATCATCCTTTTGTTATCAGATACATTTGGACCTTCACCTGATATTTAGTAAGTCAAGAGGAGACAACAGGGAGGGATTTGAGGAAGATTCAGGAAATATTTGGAAACTATAAGCAAACATGCTTAATGCTGAGTGGTTATGAAAAAATGAGAAGCTTGACATTCAATATCAGACCATACGATTTTTAAAAATTGTATTAATCAAGCTCAACAAAGAAACAGTGGGCATATATGATTTATGATAATTGAAGAAGAGCTTCGTAAAGAAATAACAGATAATACAGTGGGCAGAGTATAGGAAGACTACAGGGACAGTACAATTCCCCACAGCCAGTGAGAGTAGGGCACCATTCCTACTCAATGGCCTGAGGAGGCTGAGAAGTCTCAATGAAAAGATCATATCAAGTAGTTAAAATCTTTAGTCAAAGGATTCAAGTGGATCCTGGCTGAACTACAAGGATAGAGAGAAAATAATAACAATTACCACCTCATTCTATTCTTCCAATATATTGCCTGAAATCCCCAAAGGCTAAACCCACTGGGAGCTTGAGGGAGAGAACCCATTAATGTAATCCATATAGATCAATTTCTGGTACATGGCACAGAAATTGATGAGATTCAGGTGAGTGTGCAGGACAGAGGGATTTTGGGGGTAGAAAACATCCAGTACATATATCAGAACACAAAGTCATCCTTTCAAACCTTACTGACATGTAACTAATTCTTTAGAACCACACTAAGAAATGCATCAGTTCTGCCTTTCATTTTCAAAGGAATCAGAGATACTTAAACATATCAAGCATCTACTGCATATAAGCTGTTTAATAGGATATTTTAGGGGTTAAGCAAGCAAGCTTTGAATTCAAACTGTCTGAATTTATATCCTCCCTCAACTCTTTAGCTGTGTGACATTGGACAGATTATTTAGCTTCTCTGTACATCAATTTCTTATCTCTGTAATAAAAGTATTATTAATCTGAATTTAGAGAAACATTTTTGAGTAAATTCTGCAAAAATTAGCAAAATTCTGCTAATTTTTTAGGCACATTAGCAATAAAATGAAAGGGTACCAAAGAAGAGCTTTAAAAATTCAGCCTCAAAACTTTCTGCTGCTGATTTTCTTCTAGGTCATTTTACCTTGGAGAACCATTGCAGGTGAAGATGAAATGCTGAATTCAATGATGTTCATTTCTAGCTCCTTGAAAACTCTTGGTGCAAATTGCAATTAGCAGAGATTTGTTGGAATTTTCTTCCTACTGAACATGTTAATGACGAGGATAAGTGAAAGCAAGACTAGGTCTATTTCTGCTCAGTGTAAGCCTCCTGGAGGAACAAGCAGCAGCAATCTGCAAACGTGCTGCTATAACGGTTTTGATTGGAATACTGTGCCGTCACCCCTCCTGGAATCAGATCATGCCATTTTTCATCTTCTGAAAGGAGAATCACAAGAGGCCAATGAAGAAACAGCTTCCCCTCATAAATCGTTGCTCTTATGAAGTTAATCAAAGAAGGCTGAAGAATAGGCAGCATATTTGTGCATGGTTTACTCCATAAGTTATATGGTTAATGAAAAAGTACTGTTAACAAATTTCAGGCTGTCCAATGACCCTGCTAGCTGTCATGTCCTCTTGAAGATGTGAGTATAGTTGTCAGTGCACAGTGTGCCTGCCAAGCATGCCTTTATAAGCAAGGATTTTGAAAGTATTTAGACTCTCTTATAAGATTTGGCTAAAATATTTTCTCAATACCTTGATTTCTAACTGGCTTGATTTTGTAATGCAATCCAATATTGTAGGATCATTATTTCCACATTTGTGCTTTGTATTACAGAGGTCTGCTCTGATAAAATTTGAAAATAGCTCTTATTCTTATCAATACAGACTTACATCTTCACAGCAGACAATACAATAAAAGATAACTGCGATTATTTGGACTTCCTATGGGTGGGGCATTTGGACTCCCCATATGGAAGCAAGAGTACTAACAAATCTTCAGAAAAGCATAACAACTTAGTCGGTGTCCTATAACAGTATCCTGTAAAAATACATCTTTGGTTATAAAAATAGTTTATTTTATATCTTAGAATAGTTAAAAGGTTAATATATCAAATTTTCAGGCTTGCCACAACAAAGTACCACAGCTGGGTGGCTTCAACAACAGACATTTTTCTCACACTTATAGACACTAGAAGTCAGGCATGAAGGTGTCCGCAGGCTTGTTTCTTTTAAGGTCTCTCTCCTTGGCTTGAAGATGGTCGTCTTTTCCCTCTGTCTTTGCATGGTCATCCCTCTGAGTCTGTGCCCCCCTCTCTTCTTTTTATCAGGACACTGGTCATATTTTAGTAGGGTTCACCTTCATGACCTCCGTTTAACTTTGCCTCATTAAAGACCCGACATCCACATAGTCAAATTCTGAAGTAGTGAGGGTCCATACTTCAATACTGGGTTTTAGAACACAATTCAGCCCATAATCATTATCATATATCATATAAAATGGCTGAAACATACTTCTGAGATCAATAATTGTAATTATGTCAGGAAGCTGGGCAGAGTCAAATTTATGACTGATGAAATATAAATTCCTAGTATTATTTTCAGTCTTTGCATTGGTGCTTTCTTTTGATTGCAATGCTTTTCTAAGGATACTTCTATGGCTCACTCACTTTCCTCCCTAAGCCTTAACTGACTGTCATCTTCCAGTGAGACATCCCTGGACACTGCCCCAGAAACTCAGATCACAGTTTTCCTTCTCTAGTGTTCTCCAAAACACTTGTTGCCTACTGACTATCTTACATTTTACTTATTTATTCTTCCTTATTATCAATTAAACTTAAGTTCTGAGATCATAAGAATTTTTGTCCAATATATTTACTATGACACCCCTGTACCTGGCAATATAATAGGACATAAGTAAATGTTTGTTAAATTAATATAAAATAGCAACATAAATGCCATTTTACCTATTAAATAAAAACAAATAGTAATTTATTCTCTCTAATAGAGTCTCCTAAATACTAGCACTATTCAGACATCTTAGTTTCGGTATGATATTTTTGGAGGTATAAATGCATCTAAGCTTAGTATTTTTAGATTTCTTTAGGAAGCCAAGGAAACTCTTGCCAACATGGTGCTAAAAATTTCAAGCACAGTCACTTCAAACAGATACTGATTTAAAGCATTTCCTCAAGTATATTGGTGTATAGAAAAAGAATGTGACAATGAGTAGAATATTTGTGAGACTTGATATTGAGGTCTAAAACTAGGGTCAATGAGAACTGGATAAAATGAGGTTGATTAAGATAAACATTAATTCCAGATGAATGACTCAAGGTTAAGCTACTTGATGAACAATGGTGCCATTCTAAGTTATTAAACAGGTAATAACCTGAAAAATAAAAAAGAATAAATATAATATAAATCTAATAAGGTAAAAATGACACAATAGAAATTTTGGCATAGTGAACATTTATATTTGCTGAGCTGTTTAATTGGCTTAGGAGATCTTTTGATTTGCACAGAAAGTACTGGAAAGATGAGACCTTGAGATTGCTCTATGCATCACTTTTTAGAGTAGTCAATATAGCATTCTAATACTCATTGAGTGTATTTCATTTGAATTTAATAATATGGAGGAAAATAAGGTTCTTTCATGAAAATATATAATTAAGTGATGAATGTGATTGATCATAGTTGATAAATGAACTCAAATTTTAATTGAAGCTAATTGGTTTCATGGAAAGATGAAGAAGACAGGAGTCATGAATTCTAGACCTAGTCATGACACATTCTAATTATACAATTAAACTTTGATTTAAAATAATTGTACTGATTGCTGTATGAAGAAAAGACTTATAGACTTTTGAGGTATATGTCAGAGTGGAAGCAGGAAAACAGTGAAGAGACCATTGTGATAATCTTCTTAAAGATGACAATACCATGAACTCAAGTAATAGCAAGAAGCAGTCAAATGTGGATCTTAATGGGACAGGCTGTGCTGAATTGGATGTGGGGTGGAGGGGAGAACAGGATAACTCAAAGATAAATGAAGGTACTTATTCTTTGATATCAAACATTTATATATTGTTCCATATGAAGATGTACATTATTAGTCAATATTTATTCTAAAACATTTATCGGTGTTACTTAGAATACATCAAATACTGTGCTAAATGGTAAGGCTCAAATGGTAAACTATAACACAAAATAAACTTTTTCCTATTTAAGTAGACCATAATCTTCTAGAGGCTATCTTTAGAAAAGTAAGTGTGCACATGGTTCTGTGGTAGAATATAGGAAATGCACCATAAGTTTTAATAGAATAAATGAATAAATTAGTCAATTAATTGCCTCCACAGTGCTATCTAGGCATCTAGACTTTACAGAATAATTATTTTATTTCATTATAGGTAACTTAGATGAAATTTCATTGTCTTCTTCAAAAAGGATGTTTTAAAATTATATATATCTTATTTTTTTACTTATTATATCACTTAATTTGAGCTAAATAGAGTTAGAGTTTGTAGACAATGGGCCATAAATATTCACCCCTGCATCTTAAATATTTCTAAGAATATTCTTCCTCATTTTTATGTGATACTTGTAATGTCTTTTTGCTATAGATAATTTGCTAAACCAAGTACTAATAATGTGAATTTAATGTGTGTTTTGTCCTTTGGTCCAAATTTTCCATATATTTCTTATACTACATTTGTGATCATCATCCTAATGTTCCCATATTATGATACCAAAGCACAGAATTATTTAATTTTGCTGTAATTTTTGTAGTTAATTTATTAGCAGAGAAGATATTTCCCAAATTTTCTCTTTAACCACCAAAAGAAAAAAAAAACAAGCAAAAAAATCAGCCAAACAAGCAAACACAAAGCAACCTTCCACCAGCACACCATAACAACATAGTCTGACTCAGAATGTATTTTGAAAAGAAAAACCAACTGGTTTGTCTAACAGATTAGAAGCAAATATGTAAGAAAAAGAGAATAGTCAAAGAATTTTCCTAGCATTTGGGACTAAGAAACTAAAAAATACAGTTGTCCTCAACTCAAATGAGAAAGAGGTACAGGAAGTTTTGAAAAGTCTCAATTTGGACTTTACTGATTCATGGTTTTATAGATTCCAAATAAAGATATTGAGTAGGTAGTTGGATATGTGAGTCTAAAGTTTAGAAAAGTGGTCTAGGGTTGTAGATATAAGTCCAGCAGTCATTATTAGGATGTAAATAGTTCTCTACCATGACACTGGTGAGCTCACCAAGAGAGAGAATATAACTTGATAGGAACAGAAAACCAAAGCCTGAGTACGTTGACACTTCATAATTAAGAGTTCAAGGAAAAGAGGAGTTACCAGCAAAGAAATCTGAGACAATAAGAGAAAAGCCAAGCGTGCAGATGTCTTGGATCCAGATTTAACCGCAGGACACAGTAGGCTCAATAAACAGTCAAGAGTAAGTGCTCAATAATTTTTAAATGGATAAATTGGTTTTTACCCATTGACTATTGTATGAACAACCTATTCTCTTATCCAATTACAGCACAGAGTGATGATATTCATACTTCTACTATACATTCTTCCACCACCAAAACCACCGAGTACAGTAGAAGAGCCATAGCAAGCTCTTTACAGAACTCAATTAGGTATGAGAGGGTACACGTACATAAATTAATGAAGGATAGACAAGGAAGAGAAAAAGCATGAAGCTCTTTTGTCAAATAGTGATATGTATGGTCCACTCTGTTAAGTCTTTTCTGAAAAGTTGACATTACTGCTCAAATGATGTTTAGAGATTATAAGCACCTTTAAATTCTTTTCTTCTTTTCTTTTCTATCTTTCTTTTAAAAAGGAGAGTGGAAATGTATTCATTCAGGCAAAATATTAGCCCTCATAATTTTTTTGTAGGTTTTTTTTTCTTTGGGGCATATAAATTCTAGTTCTAGTTACACCCATAAAAAAAAAAAAAATCAAGCAGGCTGGTTGAACATTTAGCACCCTGATGACAAATGGTGTTTTAGGTACAGCATTTCAGTTTTGGTGAGGTGGATAGAAATGTTATAAATCAAATTATTTGTATGCTGTTCATTTTTGTCAAAACCTGTTCAGGAGGGACACAGGAAAACATATTTTATGAGGAAAAAAGCCTAGATAAAAATCCTAGTCATATAATTCACTGCAGTTTAGAGTTTACTATTGCTATTAATGGGCATTCTGTATTAGATGGTATATTGAAATAGTATTAGACAGGTGACTGAAAGAGAAGGATTTATGAAATCAGCTAAGAAGAAATAAAACTGAGGTTACATGGAGATCTATAAGTCATAGATATTGAGGAGTAGATAGCAGTAGCTTTAAAAATATATCAAGGTCAAGCAACTCATATTGTGGAATTGAGTGAATCAAGCCAGCTGATCTATAACTGTCAGAATATTCAAGAGACTATTGTAGTGATGAGTCAGAACAAACCATTCAAAATATATCATTGCATTTTTCTTATGAAAATAATAAATATACAATGTAATCTAGTTAAATAATTTCAATTAAAAGGCTAGAAAATTCAGAGTAATTGCATAGGATAACAACAGTAAAAAGATAGTAATCATTCCAATTTTAAAGAAAGTTTAATATTCATTTATGTTAGTAAGTAATTATGAAGAGTTAGAGAGTTGAGGTCAAATGATTCAAAGATTTGTTTATAACAATCTTCTTAATAGTCACCACATATTTCATCTTCCTGCCCCTTCTATCTAATAAATTGATTTCACATAAAATATGGCTTTAATTGCGTTATCTATCTTTGGTATTACTGCTATTCAACATCATTTAATAACACCACATAAATAAATAAATCACAAATACTTTGGCATGGCATTGAAAGCTGACACCACATGTCTCTGAATCACTTATTACTCCTCAGTAAGACTTCTTACATTCAGTAGATAGGTTAAAGCTGCTTTGCTCATTATAGCCTCTTGGTTTTCTTAGCCTTTAATCTCCTGAAAAGACTTAGTTTCCATTCCCCACACGTCACCCCGCTGCCTCATTTCTCTTCATTTCAACTCAAGTCCCACTTCCTCTCTAATGACTTTCCTAGGTACTAAAACTCATAAGTAAAATCTTATCTCCTATAATTGAATGAAAAAAATTTGGATAGTAATGATTCCTATGCTTATCAGTTACAATGACAAAGTGGAAATAATGCTAGAGTGTGAGGAATGTGATCAATAATGATAAATAAAGTATTATTTGATGCCAAAAATACTAACTTGGCCACAGTAAATGTTTCATACTAAAAAATATTGGTCTAGATATTTAGTCAATGATTTAACATGAGGATTTATAAAAACCTATAACTATCTTAAACATTTTATTTTAATATAAAGTATAAAATGCACATCCATTCACCAATAATTTTTAAAGTAGGATCAAAATCTTTAATTTAAATGTTTAAATTTCTGCACTGTCTTCCTTGCATAAACTATAATATAATGTGTGAACTTCAAATTGAGTTTCTTCAAAGCGTCATGGAATTTAAGACAGTTGCTAAGCGAGGTGATATAAAATGTCTCCAGATTTTTCTGATTTTTCCCCCAAACTTTTGCAATTTCTGCCTATACATCATTCAGCAGATTTCCCCCTCTCAACTTCATCAAGTCTATCCTAATCATTCAAGTTCATTTTTATACAAGCATCAACACTTCATCTGCCATGCTCATATTCATCTGATTGGGCATACTTAAAGTTTATAATTGTAATGATAATGTTAACTGGAATAAATAAATTTAGAAATGAACACAAGTGATTCTTGGTAAAGATTTAACTCAAATGGTAAAAACACACAGGCTTTTGAACCAGGATTTCAATGTGCAATGGGCAATCATCTGCATGTTCTACACAGTTGATTAACTAAAGGTCAGTTAGAGTTTTTTTATTGAAAGGCAAATACTCAAAAAATATGAGCTGAGCAATTATAAGCTGAACACTGTGACTGTAGGTCAGCAGTTGTCAGAGAGAAGAACATGTGAAAGGTAAAGGTACCGGAATGAGTGAATCTGCGTGTCAACATCAAATATACTACTTTTCCTGAGAGTAAAACATAGTCCCTGGTCTCAAGGGCTAGTTTGAAGCTAAGGGAATTGTTTCAAAAACCTCCCACACTCTACTCAGAACCTTTTCACTCTGGTCTGTTCCTGTTGGTTTCCAACCTCGTGCTTCTTACCAATGCTGACTACCTTATCTCATTTCTGCTACCTGCCCTATAGTGGGGTCCACCCACAGTAAGGGCAATGAGAGTAATCTAAGATTTGAATTATTAAAATGTTTCTGATCCTAAAACAAGTTACACAGACATGGGGACAATAATCTTCAGTATTAACCCAGCTCAAAGGTTTCTCACGGGCTAGTAAATAATAAAGGAGAGACAACACAGGCTTAAGACCACATGATCAGTTACCTACATGAATTTAATAAAGTAAAAAGAAAAAGTATAGTTTAATGTGATGTGAATACCCAGATTTATCTTTGGGTATTTAAGTTAATCTTTGTGCATATTTCTCAAATTATTCAATTTATTATAAACCTTTTCCAAACTTCTTTAGGACCTTCTCTCAGGGTGGAATTAGCTGCTAGACGTCCCCTCTAATTGTATTTTACTTCCTGTGTGAGTGTATGTTTCCTCTTTTTCTCATCATGTTATCTTTGGCATGAGGAGGGAGCCTCATCATGTCAACAACTGGTACTTCCTGTTCAATTCTGCCTCAGTTGACCCTCTACTCCATGGATCCAGCCCAAGTGTATCAAATAATATTTGTAGTCACTTTGTCTAATTTCCACAAGATATCAGATATCTGTGATTTGTAATTCACTGACTTTATATTTCTGTTTTCACTAATGTGATGGTTAATTCTATGGGTCAACTTGACTAAGCCAAAGGGTGCTCAGATATTTAGTCAAGCATTATTCTGGGTGTTTCTGTGAGGGTGTTTTTTAAGGAGTTTAACATTAAAATGGGTAGACTGAGTAAAGTATACTTCCCTCTTTGATGTTAATGGGCCACAATCAGTTGAAGTCTTAGAGCAAAAAGTTGTCCCTCCCCAAAGTAAGGAAGACTCTTCCTTGCCTGATGGTCTTTGAACTAGGATGTTGGCTTTTGTCCTGCCTTAGGACTTGAAATGAAATATCAGCTCTTCCTGGGTCTCAAGATTGCGAGCCTTCAGAATGGAAGTATACCACACTCAAACTGGATACCTTCTGCTCTTCCAGGCTTCCAACTTGGCAACTTATGCTGCAGATCTTGGGACTTGCCAGGCTCCATAAACCCTTTCTCTCTCTCTCCTTCTTTCTCCCTCTTCCTCTTCCTCCCTCCTTCCCTCTCTTCCCCATCCCTCTTTCTATATTTATAACAAAAATTTGGTTCTGTTTCTCTGGAGAACTCTGACTAATACAACTGTGAACACAATGAGACATGGAGAAGGCTGCTGAAAAACAACAGCAACAACAAACACATTATATTAAGGGAAAATAAAGCAATATTTTCAGTACTCAATAGTGACTCTCTTGCCTACCTCAATTTTATGCACTGACATTTATGAAGAGTTCTCATTCTACCCACATACTTAGTCTAGGTTGCTGAATGAACACATCCTAACCAAAGGTCCTACATATTTGATTTTTAAAATATTAAGCCATTTTATATTCCATTTTTTAGAGACTATATCTTATTTCTTTTAATTCTTGCTCTATTAATACTGCTTAGTCAGCAAGCTGCATGCTACTATTTGCCTCTTTAGACCAATGTCTGAGTTGAACTGACTGCTTCACTTTGGTTTTCTTTTTATCTCAATAGTGACTCTCTCAAGGCCTACCTCAATTTTATGCACTGAAATTTATGAAGAGTTCTCATTCTACCCACATACTTAGTCTAGGTTGCTGAATGAACACATCCTAACAAAGGTCCTCACACACACACACACACACACACACACATACACACAACTTTGTAATGATTTAACATCAAGTTAAAAAGGGGTCTAAAATATTATACATAAATTAATATAATATATAAAATCTATGAGTGATTTAAGCCATTACTTTAATTATTTAGTACGTTTAGAATTTTTTAAATCAGCCTTTTATGCAACCATAGATATGTGAGAAGAGGTAGCTTTGATAATTTTTTTAAATGACAATCTGTCTACAAAAATATCCTAAAATGGCCACTTGACCATTTTCACCTTAGAAAATCCTACCTTATATAAGCCTCATTGTCTAACCCAATACTCAAAGAAGATGAGAACCAAAACCTTAGTACTTCAGTAAAGTATTAATATGAGTAGCAGATAATTAAGAATATAGAAATCTGATGAGCTGTAATGAAAACAAGAGCACAAACCTCTAAGAAAAGCTAGAGTTTCTTGCATAGAAAATTGCCTTCCTCGACTACAATAGAACCATTGTAGTATACCACAGATATTGAGCCATCCTAAAATATCAACCACAAAAAAAAGAAAAATAAGGTTTCAAGATCCCATGCCCTTGAGTATATTGCAGCTCAGTATTACTTATTTATTATGGGCCCTAGGTATTTTTGGTCTCCTGTGTATGATTAGATCAGGAAGAAAATGTACAAGTCACAACTTAATATTCCTGGCACCTCTAACTGTCTTAGAAGAGAAAGTGAAACATCAAAGTGCTCAACACATGATTAGCACTGAATAAATTTGTCTTACCTTCTGCTTTCTTCATGAAGTGAGAAAGTTTTCCAGACACAATGAGACATGGAGAAGGCTGCTGAAAAACAACAGCAACAACAAACACATTATATTAAGGGAAAATAAAGCAATATTTTCAGTACTTATAATTAAAAGCAGCTAAATTTAACATTTCACAGAATTTAACCTGAAAATACAGCTGTTGAGAAACAGAAATGGTATCTCATAAATGCAGAATTTGTTTAAAATATCCCAAATTAATCTACTATACCATAATTTCTCATACTGCAAAACAATGAGCAATTCCTGCATAATCTTTAACATAAGATTCAAGAAATATTCATTGAAGGTCTACTATATGCTAGGTACTGTATTAAGTAAGCATTATGCATTAAGAGACATATTAAATATGGTACTAATGCAATCTTCATGATGTAATCCACAGGAGAGAGAAAGACACGCAGCCAAATTAATCTACTATACCATAATTTCTCATACTGCAGAACAATGAGCAATTTCTGCATAATCTTTAACATAAGATTCAAGAAATATTCAGAAGGTCTACTATATGCTAGGTACTGTATTAAGTGAGCATTATGCCTTAAGACATATATGGTACTAATGCAATCTTCATGATGCAATCCACAGGAGAGAGAAAGACACGCAAACAAACATCATACCCTGTAATATCTTCAAGTACAAGGCATTCAAGTGGTTAGGAGAACAATGAGATTAAATAAATATTCACTTAAGTATAGGAGATACATTAGGAATTTTCCAGAAAAACAGAGTTAGGGCAAGCATTTCAAGGAGAAAGAAGTTTACATAGGCATAGAGGCAGTCAATATCATGACTTAGTCAGGGAAGTACAAATAGTTCAGTGTGTATAGACTGGCAGATAGGATTTACAAAGATTGATAGATGAGGTAAGAAAATTGGAGGGGCCAGAATATGAAGGGCCTCGTATTACATGGTAAGGATTCTGGCTTTTATCTTGGATGTATTCATTGAGGAATTTAAGTAAAGGAGTCATAATATAAATAAGATGTATGCTTCACACTGGCTGTACCACTGGCTGTAATATGGAAAACGGATAGGAAGAGATTTAAGTAGGAGACACCTGTGCTTGATCAGGTGACACTATCCATTGAACCACACTTCTTTCCCAACACTTTTTAAAATACATTTTTATTGATTTCAAAGAGGAAGAGAAAGGGAGAGAGAGACAGAAACATCAACGAGGAGAGAGAATCATTGATCGGCTGCCTCCTTCATGCTCCACCCTGGGGATCGAGCCCACAACCCAGTCATGTACGCTGACTGGGAATCAAAATGTGACCTCCTGGTTCATAGGTTGACACTCAACCACTGAGCACCACTGGCTGGGCTACCAACATTTCTTTAATCCTTACCAATTTAACTCATTAAATTCCCATAAAAGCGTATGAGTTAATTACCATTATCCTACTGCTACATAAGGAAACTCAGGTATAGAAAGTTGAATGAGATGTTAAGTACATTAATGTTAAAATAATGTACATAACACTATAAATAACTTTTTATTGTACTTTTGTAGACTCCTACAAGAACCAAATAAAAAATATTTGCATTTATTAGCTTTTATGTAGGCTGAATTAATTCATCTTTGTAGACCACACAAGGAAAAGTACTTGATTTTATTTGGTATGGGTTAGAAAAGAAAATGTTCTCTTTTAGAATGTTTTACTTCTAAAAGTCTCATAAAAATAACTAATCCAGTGTGTGGATTAGTTATATATATACCTGTATATCTGTATATATCTGTAAATACTACTGCCATTACTATGACCTCCACCACCACTAGTAATATTCAGACAAACCTTGTAATGTTTTATCTATAATAATAAAAGCGTAATATGCTAAAAAGACCAGACAGCCAAACGACCTTCCAGAAGTCCTCCCAGATGACCTTCTGGATGAAGCCAGGGCTGCAAGGGCCAAGCCCCTTGCACAAATTTCGTGCATTGGGCCTCTAGTTTTAAGTATGAGCACAATAACCCTTTTTTACTTCTAAAAGTCTCATAAAAATAACTAATCCAGTGTGTGGATTAGTTATATATATACCTGTATATCTGTATATATCTGTAAATACTACTGCCATTACTATGATCTCCACCACCACCAGTAATATTCAGACAAACCTTGTAATGTTTTATCTATAATAATAAAAGTGTAATATGCTAAAAAGACCAGACAGCCAAACAACCTTCCAGAAGTCCTTCCAGATGACCTTCCGGATGAAGCCGGGGCTGCAAGGGCCAAGCCCCTTGCACAAATTTCATGCATTGGGCCTCTAGTATCAGATAAAGTATTAGGGGTAGGAAGACTTAAAGAGGAATTCAGCATTAGCTACCTATAATAATAAAAGCGTAATATGCTAATTAGACTGGACAGCCAGGCGCCCTTCTGGAGGACCTTCTGGACGAAGCTGGGGCTGCAAGGATGGAGGCAAGCCGCTGCGGCTGCAAGGGCAGAGGCCCTTGCACAAATTTCGTGCATTGGGCCTCTAGTTTTAAGTATGAGCACAATAACCCTTTTTAACCCTTTGGCATGCTTATTGTTCAATAGAAACATTACTTTTAAAACTTTGTATTATTAAAAAATATTTGTATTTAAACTTTGTGAGTCACATTATGCATTCCTACTTTATAAAACTGTTTTTGTCTTATTAAAAGATCTGAGTCAAGTGTTCTATTCTTACCATTTTTAAAACCTTAAATACAAAACAAAATTGTAATACTAACTTAAAAACTAATTTTTAAAAATTAACATAAAATTGCTAATTAATGCCTGAATTAACAGAAATCAGAGTTCATTACATGGAATTATTAGCTAATTTATTGAAATCATTATGTCTGCTCTTAGAGCTATATACCAACTCCAGAAATAACAAGCATTTGGTGTAAGGGTCATTGCCTTCATATTTGCATATGTGATACATTAATTGATCTCATGTGCATATTTAAATTAAAACTGCATTTTCTTGAATATTCCCTAATAAGTTTGGATAGCATTATGTGATTAAGGCAAATGTTTATTTCTAGATAATTTCCTTTGCA
>NW_005369442.1:4369761-4372768 GCF_000412655.1 Myotis brandtii | reverse complement strand
TCCCTTCCTCTCTGTAAAAAATCAATAAAATATATTTAAAAAATAAAAAATAAAAAAATAAAATGAGAAAAAAGGATTATATTTTAAAAAAATAAAAATAACTTTCCCACTAAATTATTCTAAAATAAAAATAGAAAAATATATTTTTAAAGTTTCATGCAATTATTTTTTAATAAAATTTATTGCTGATAATATTATTAAAGATAAAGTTAAATAAAATAGTGCTGTAATATAGGTTAGTTGCTTATTGATTTCATTATGAATTTTACACAATGTTATTCTATACTATGTATAAAACCTACTATAGGTATCACATAAATCTTGAAACCATAAATTACATGTAGGACTTTAATACGATATATGTGCCAAAAAAAGGCCACCCACAAACCTACTTACAGTAAATTGAAATGTCACCTTGCACCATACAAACCACAGGGTCCAGAATATAATTCCTCACCACAAACACACATACACATAAAACACAAAGTTGTTGTGACATTCCACAGAATATACACAGTAAATACTACATTGAGTATGTAAGTTTCACTATCTATATTTTGTGATATTGAATTAATTAAACTGATGGGATATGCAATTATTATAATGTTAACTTACACAGTCTAACCCACAACCTTTTGGTGTGCAGGACAACGCTCCAACCAAATGAGCTATCTGGCCAGGGCAAAAAAGAGGTTTCTTTAAAAGGTGGTACACATGGTAAAGTTACTAACACTTTTTCAGCTATATGGATTCAAACTACATTCTCTCAATCTGTCGAGTTCATTTTAATTTGTTTTTTGAAATAAAATATTATTTAAAGGTTTTTTTTGGTTTTCAAATCTATAAAAATGTTTTTCCTTAAATTTGTTCTTGCTCATTTAGTTTGTTTTTGGAGATTTGTGTAAATACTGTAGAAAAGAAAACTTAGTTCCTTTTATATAGTCATATACATGTATACGTATATATGGAAATATTCCTTTGGTATTGATTTTAAATAAGCGAATTGCTTTATTTTATGAAATAACATTTAAAAATTCTCACAGAACCCCTGCTTCTAGATATTTCTGTCAAAGTTTTATTGTAGTTCCTGTATCTCAAAAATTCATGGGGTGTTCAAAGAAGAAATATGAAAGTGAATAAATCTTTGGCGCTTCTGAGAATGGCAGCAGGGAAACATCAGCAGTCAGAAGATTAGAATGAATTTCTGGAAGAGAGAAGACTGATGGGAGCACCTTGATGGATATATTCGAATAAAAGAAGCTGCTACTCAGTATATTCAACAGAAAAAGCTGCAGTGGAGCTAGGAAAGATTTTGAACAGTGCATCTACCTAGTGTCAGGAGCTAAATAAGGGAAGGTTGTAGGAGGAAGGGCAAAAATCACAATGACTGATGGAGAATCAACCTGAAAGACATGTGCATATTCAGGCTACCCCCATTCCTGTGCATCAGGAAGTGCTGGTTGCTTCAATGCCAGGTGCAGATTGAGTGATATGTTGAAGATTTATTCACATTAGTCACACAGGCCTAGTATTGGTATGTGAATATGTCTGGATTTTTACCTGTATGCCTGCTCCATACTTATTCTCTGAAAATGTCCCAGTAATACCTTAAAATATCTCACACACACACACACACACACAGAGCCAATATTCCTCTCTTTTAAGCAACAGGCAATAACAGCAGAGGAAACTTCTGCCAGAAACATAGTTAATCTACGTTATCCTTTATTTTATGTTTATCAATGACCAATTAAGGAATAGTTGACTTTTCATTTTATTGATGGTTTCCTTTGCTGCCTTTGCTGTGCAGAAAATTTTAGTTCGATATAGTCGGCATTTGTTTATTTTCTTTTGCTTTCCTTGCCTGAGGAAATATATCAGGAAAAAAAAATATTGCTAGGAGAAATGTTCATGATTTTGCTGCCTATGTTTTCTCCTAGGGTTTTTATGGTCTCAAGTCTAACATATGTTTTTAATCTACTATGCTAAGTGAAATAAGCCAGTCAGAGAAAGATAAATACCAGGTGATTTCACTCATATGTGGAATCTACAGAACAAAATGAACTAACAAGTAAAATACAGACTTATAGAGAGAGAGCAGGCTGACAGCCTTGGTTGTGGGGAGCTGAAGAGGGATAAATGGGGATGGAAGGATACTTGACTTGGGGTCGTGAACACATAATACAGTGTATAGGTGATGTGTTGTGAAATTATGCACCTGAAACCTGTATAATTTAGTAAACCAGTGTCACCCCAATAAATGTAATTAAAAGGAAAAATGTGTAATCAATTGCATAATATTTATTATAAAACATGGAACATGGGTGAAAGAGGAAGATTAATGGAAGTTAATCTTCAATAAATGGAGTCAGATAATGCTTACAATTGGTCAATCAAGAAACTGTTGCATAAGCTTACTATTAATAGTGCTACAGCCGAAACCGGTTTGGCTCAGTGGATAGAGTGTCGGCCTGCGGACTGAAGGGTCCCGGGTTTGATTCCGGTCAAGGGCATGTACCTGGGTTTCGGGCACATCCCCAGTGGGAGATGTGCAGGAGGCAGCTGGTCGATGTTTCTCTCTCATCGATGTTTCTGACTCTCTATCTCTCTCCCTTCCGCTCTGTAAAAAAATCAATAAAATATGTAAAAAAAAAATAGTGCTACAGACAATCAAGAGAAGCATTAAAATCAGAAATAGTCCAAAACTAGACTAGAAGAGGGAGACTGGGTATGTGTCCTGGAGAAAGACATTTAATTGTACATCGTTAAAAAGTATTAGAAATATATTTTCTTTGCATGTTATAATTTCATAATAAAAATTTATTGAATAATTTTAAAGAGTTTGTTTTCAAATATTTTATCTAAAATATACAATAGCCCTGACCAGTTTGGCTCAGTGGATAGAGTGTCAGCCTGCGGACTCAAGGGTCCCAGGTTCAATTCCCGTCAAGGGCATGTACCTTGGTTGTGGGCACATCCCCAGTAGGGAGTGTGCAGGAGGCAGCTG
>NW_005369442.1:4360426-4369460 GCF_000412655.1 Myotis brandtii | reverse complement strand
TGTACTGTGGGGCTCATACATTTAGTGTGGGTCTATGGGTTTTCTTTACCAAAACCAATGTTAAATGGGCAGTGCCCTTGGCATTCCTGGGGAAGAGACACATGGGTGCCCCTTCTTACTGACTCTAACTACCCTCTGACCTCTTTTCCAGTCTCAACCTTCAGAACCATCTCAGCCATCCTTGGCCTCCGACACCAGTTAACAGTGTTATTTTAATCTAAACTCCTTATTGCCGAGCAAACCATAACTTCCCAAATTCGTCAAAATTATTCCACCAAGGTGAAGGCCACGGTCAGCGTGCATCTTGGGGCCTCCTACACCTACCTCTCTCTGGACTTCAATTTCAAGCACAGTGATGTGGCTCTGGAGGGTGTGGGCCACTGCTTGCCGGAGTTGGCTGAGGACAAGCCTAGGACGCCAAATCCTGAAGTTGCAAAACCAGCATAATGGTGGCGCCCTCTTCCAGGACACGCAGAAGCTTTCCCAAGGTGATTGGGGTACAACTCAGGACGCCATGGAAGCCGTCATGGTCATGGAGAGGACCCTGAACCAGGCCCTTTTGGAGCTGCATGGCCTGGGTTCTACCCACGCAGACCCTCATCCCTGCTACTTCTGGAGAACTGCTTCCCACATGAGGAAGTGAAACTCATTAAGAAGATGGGCAACACCTGCCTAACCTCTGCAGGCGCCGGCCCCCAGGCTGCACTGGGTATCTCTTTGAACGGCTCATCCTCAAGCACGTCTAAGAAATGAACCACACTGGAGAACTCTCCCATTTTGTGCACCAAATGAAAAAAATAAAGCTTTTCACAGCAAAACAACCAAACAAAATCAATGTTAAATGTGTATTTCAATTTTAGGTAATGACTCTGGAACATAAAAAGCTTTCATCAAAATAAACAGGTGTCCTGGATAGTTTAGATGATTTTCAATAAGGATTTTTAAAATTATTTTCTATTTTACCACAACATTTTCCCCATTCTATCATATCAACTATTATCTATGGGTTTGCATCTTAATAAGAACTTGTTTTGATGAGGTCTATCAGCATGAATGTTTTCATCAGGTAGCTTGACAATTATCAAGGTCTGTGGACAGGAGGAAAAAAAGAGAGGGAGGACTTGGAAGAGAAACAAGTGCTTTTTATCTGTCTCAGTGATTGCATTCCAGAAGGGCCTGAGCTCAGGATCCATGCGTAAAACCTGAGATTTCTAGGAGGCATTCCAAAACTGGCTGTGCTCATACTGTTACTGCTGCTCCCGCTGCTGAGTTTCACACATATCAAGGATCATCTACAGCACACTGCCCAGCATTAATGCTGAGCCCCACAAGTTAGCAAGTTGGACTAGGAGTCTGAGGAATGAATGCCAGTGCCATCTGAGTCACAGTAAAATCTGTAGTACATTGGTTAGGAATGTGGATTCAGTTGGACTCCTGACCCTACTGCTTTAAGGCTGTGAATTAATCACTCTGTGTCCCCACTCCCCAACATATAAAACATGTGGTACTGTCATAGGTGACATATGAAAAGCCCTTGAAACAGTGTCTGACTCGGTTGATGTTTACTGTAATTATTATCTGCTCATCACACAAACTCATACAAAGAGAATTCACAAAGTAAACCAGATTTTACAGCACTCACTGTTCAATTCAGAGCATGGCCCTGTGTGATCCTCTCCCCATGTGGTTGCACATATAGGGAGAATGTAGGGGCACTACCTCATGGCTGTCATAAATATTATTTTTATTTCCCACTTTTTCTATCTGGAGGCCTCAAGTGACTTTCATGAAATTCTTCTTTTATCACCTTTTCCTTGAAAGTCATTAATGGAAGGATGGTGAAAGAAGTCCGACTATGGTACAGAAATTTGAAATTTGGTGAGTCTCAGAGTTTAAGGTTCACAGCCCCAGGCAGGGAATCATAAAGTCCATGCTAGCCCCCCTGACAGCACTTTATCTGCCAGCTAGAATGATTTCCCTGGCCTGCCTACTACCTTTCTCTCTTAAATTCCTCTGATGGTTTCATATCTGATATCTTCCTTACAGCTTCAGTTGAGAGAAGCGAGAAGCACATGGTTTTCCAAGTTGCTTGCTTTATTTTATTTGTTTTATCCTTTCTCTTTCTCTACACTTTTAACAATTTACGTGTTCCAGCACCTACACACACACACTCTGTAACCATACATGCATATATAAATTGATATACACATTCTCATGTTCTCTTAAAATCCTGGAGACCAGAAGTTCAAAATTAGTTTCATTGGGTCAAAATCAACATCAAAATACTGCCAACAGGAGAATCTGATTCTTGTTTCTTTCTGCTTCCAGCTTCTGTAGGTATTCTTGGTTTACGGCTACATCACTCCAATCTCTGTCTCCATGGTGACGTTCCCTTTTCCTCTTCTGTCTAAAATCTTCTGTCTCCACCATGTAAGGACCCTTTCAATTGCACTTAAGGTATACCTGGATAATCCAGGATAATTTCCCCATCACATGATCCTTAACTTGGTCAGATCTGCTTATTATTTTCTGTGAAGTAACATTTACAAATTCTAGAGATTAGGGCATAGATATGTTATGAGGTCATTATTATGTCTACCACATTTCTCTTCTTTCAGACTCTCTTGATATTAATGGCACCATTTTCTTCCTAGTCACCTAAACTGGAAACTACACTATAATCTCTTACCATTCTTTCTCCTCTAACATGAACATCCAACAATATAACTATCCCTTCTCCCTACCAATGACTCTAAAATTTAAAATATTATCTTCATGTGCACTGCCACTATTATAGAGATCTGAATTATTCTTATCTGTATTATTTTAATAACCAAATGAATATCCCTGCATCCAAGCCTTTCCCCCATGTGGTTTCCAAAATTGAAAAAACAAATGATATCTTCTACTTACTCAACTTAAAAATCTGTTAGTGGCCCCTCTTTGTTGGAAGAATTAAACTATATTAGTGAGATCACCCACCGCTTCTGATCTCTCCTCACTCCTTGACCACTGTGTGAAATGTATGCCCAGTACTACTGAGCATGCCAGTTCTGCCATCTGGAGAGCCCTTCTTCTTTGTGCATTGAGACTCGTTTTTTTTTTTAGCCTTTAAGATATGAGCCCTTCTTCTTTGTGCATTGAGACTCGTTTTTTTTAGCCTTTAAGATCCGCATTCTATATATCGAATAGTTTTTCTGTGATTATCTTTCTGAATCACTTAGGTAATGTATCTCTCAATATTTTGTAGTGTTTTGCTTCCAACTCTTAATAGAGCATTGATTGGCATTACTACTAATACCTCAGAATTGTAACTATGTGTTCCTACTCTTTCTCTCATTTTAGATTGTGATATTTTATGGAACTTTGTTTTCCTAGTGCCTTGAAAAATGTCATTGCAGAATAGAAACTCAATAAACATTATGTGAATCAATAAGGACATGCTGGGGCACTCAATAACTGTACATTTCAGAACATATGCTCAAATATCCAAGTCTACACACTTTGAACTTTAGGGCAGATAAGATGAACATAATTGTCACAGAAATACTAGGTCATGTTGAAATAGATTACCATGAAATATCAGTGGCTTAACAAAACAAAAATTATGTCTTGTTAATGCAAAGTCTAATGAGGTTGAATAACATTCTGAGGCAGTTCGTTACTAAGTGGTATCTTGAGAGATCTGTTTAGTTTTAATATTGTAATTTCTTTATTACAAAGCATGAATTTGAGAATATTATGAGAGAAAAAGAGAAATCTAGAGAGTTGTGGAAAGATTTTAAATAGCTTCAGTCTTAATGTGACACCCATCTTTTCCACTCATGTCTATAAACCACAATAAGGCAAACAGCCCACCCAACTAAAGGTAGACTGGGAAGGATGGTCTTCCATGTGTAAACTAGGAGAAGTCAACCAGACAAGCTGTTTAGTTAGCCTCTGAGGAGTTCTAGATCAATATTTAGTCTTTATTCTATGTATAACTCACTCTCTCCTTTTCCTCTTCAAAATAATCATCCCACTGTAGACAAGAATTAGAAGTCAGTAACAGGTGCCTTCAGTAACAAATCAAATGTTTGAAAACAGTTAAGGCTAGTAGCTCTATATATCATCATTTTTGCTCTAGCAAACCATTCTGCAATTTGAATGTATACTCAAATAATGATACATTTTTTAAACAAATGCTTAAGCAAACTCTCTGGCCTCTTATTAATAAATTTTAGTTTCCTAGAAAATTATTTCTCACAACTGTAACTTTCATCCTATTATCTAAAGAAGATTCATTGGATTCCATTCTTATGTTTGTTTTATGCTAAATAATTTAATAAAATAATCAAAACTTTAATTCTCCAGAACAACAATTTTCAACCACAAGAATTTTTAAAACATGCAATACTGACTATTTAATCAGGGACACTGACCTCCTTTTCCTTAGTTTGTCAAGTGAACAAAATGACAACAGCCAACCCGGCAATAGCCCTTTGGTGTGTAGGAATCAAAATTATGGCTATTTTAGTCAGATTGGCAAAAATTATTTGGTATCCCTCAGAATTTTAGTAAAAGTTTATGGGTGTCATAAGATAAAAATGGTTGAAAATTGCAGCTCTAGGAGAATATATTCAAACAATTTCTTGGGAAGATGACTAACAGAATCTATACAATTCTAATGATTTTAATAAGAAATGGAATCTGTGGTCTATGCATGCATTTCAGAGCAGCTTTATATCAGCAACGAAGAACCTTATCTACCAGAACTCTTGCTAAAAGAAGTTGACATATTTTCCACAATCTTTAACGAGAGAGACCATTTGCTTTAAAATATTCAAGGGTACAGGACACAGAAAACATTTTCTCCATCCCATTTTATTCTATGCATAATAAACTGTAAACTTAAAAAAAAGAATATCATTCTCACTGTATCACATAAATATGCTAAAATGAACAATATATATGACATTTGGATATCCTCTATGTCAACAAGAAAATTTCCTCCCAGATGTGTAACAAAAACAGAAATTTCAACTTGGTCTAAATAATTAGCTACAAACTTCCATAAATGCAAAGAACCCACAAGAAAATAAAAATATACATAAAATAGAAACTAAACAAAAAACTATGGACATAAACACATTTTTTCTTTTTATTTTAATTGAATTTATTGGAGTGACTTTGAGAGATACTATTTTGGGAGTTTGTGTGTATCACTCTCCTAGGGCCTATGATATAGATGCATGAAAAATATCAATATATGTAAAGTTTAGGGATTCCTTTTAAGTTGGCCTTGCCATTTTTAAATATTCCACTAAGATATTCCCTATTCACATACCTTTTATTTTTTATTTTTAAATATGTTTTTTATTGATTTCATAGAGAGAAAGAGAGATGGAGAGAAACATCAATGATGAGAAAGAACCGTGGATTGGCTTCAGAAACACTGACAATTTTCCTTCAACTCTTTCAGGAGTACATGTGGTAAAATATATATATATATTGAACTAATCTGAAATTCATAGACTATTATTAAGTACACTAAAATAGAGAAGGCAGTGCTATGTTGGGAGCATATTAAAATGGAAGGGGTGAAAGAGACATATGTATGAACAAGTCCATTGAAAGACCAGTGTTTATAGGTCAGTTAAAGATGCCAAGACAAAATTTCTAAGGCCTAACAAGAGACATTAAAGAAAAGAGGTTAAGCAAATAGGCTTTAAAGGCAGCTGACCTGTGTTCTAACTCTGGCTCTGCAGTTCCCTAGTTTTTTTACCTTAACAAAATAATGGACCTGTTTATACCTCAGTTTTCTCATCTAGAGAACTGAAAGTGATGATAATAATGGCATTACCTCACAGAGCTGTTGTACACAGTCAGCGAGGTAACGAATCACATTTATAATAGAGTCCAGCAAGAAGTAAATATAAGCCCCAGCTGGTTTGGCGCAGTGGATAGAGCATCGGCCTGTGGACTGAAGGGTCCCGGGTTCGATTCTGGTCAAGGGGACATGCCTTGGTTGCAGGCTTGATCCCCAGTGGGGGACATGTGGGAGACAGTCGTTCAATGATTCTCTCTCATCATTGATGATTCTATCTCTCTTTCCCTCTCCCTTCCTCTCTAAAATCAATAAAAATATATTTTAAAAAGTATTTATTAAAAATGAATACCATTAAATAAATTATATATGTATATATAACATGTTATATATACACACAGACATATATGTGAAAGATTTAGATGGTATCTTTTATATACTAAATATATTTAATAATGTGGTGATTTATGTAGCTTATAATGTATTTTTGAATGCTATTAAACAATTTAGAGAAGTTTAATCCCTAAAAATCCCAGAAAAAACTTAATGGTGTTACCATGATAATATTTGATAGAAAAAAAAGTCACTCAAAATTATTTCCATAAATAAAGCAATATATATTAATCTAAACACAAATAATGTGCATCCAATCTTGTCCAGAACCGTGTAAAGTCTAACTAATACTTGAATCAGGCAAATAACACCAACAGAGTTTTTCATTAGGGTATAAAATATACTTCACCATATTACTTTGATTAAATTATTGTTGTTTGTACTGTTTGAAGAAAACAACCATATCTCTTCTTTAAAAAATAAAAGAACAGAATAAAACAGAGCAAGGCATTGACTATAAAATTAGAGTGAAATATATTTAAGGCCATTTTCTTGGTGATTGTACATCACTTTAAACATGCCAGTATAAAAACATTCTGAACTGTTTTGCAATAGAAAGTCCATATTTTAGTGATGTGCAATATAATTTTGATGAACAACATTCAGAGTTAAGAAATATTGGTTTATCTGTTATAATTAGTCTAAATACAAAGTGCTCTAATTTAATGATCTAGATCAAGGGGATTTTTTAAATCCCTGGAAGCAAAGTGTGCCTTTTATTTAGATGTGTCCAATACCATCGCAATGTTGATATGAAGAATTGGACCAATTGTTTGCACCTGTACATCATTTGCACCTGCATTCCGGGTAACTCCAGGAAAGGTGGCTTCAGTGCAAACCAGTTGGAATGATGCTGATAATTTGGGTACAGAGAAAAACACTACTGCTGGCACGTTTTCATTGTCTTTTGAAAGTTTTGGTGATATTTTTACTCCTGCAAAGTGTTCATTGTGGTTGCAGAAGTGTCCCAGGCCATTTGTTTTATAGCATGAGATTTATTCTACTTTAAAGGAATTCATCAAAGCATTGTCTTTGGCAACTGAAAATATGTCATGCGGTATAGCACTCTGTTATCAAATGACATTAATCTGAGATCTGAGGTTACCCTGAGGTGAGGAAATAAATTGAAACTGGGAGTGTTGAACATGGCACATAAAGTGATGCTCTGCACTGAACTAATAACATATCAATTTGAGACATTGTTAGTCTTTTAAAACATAGTAGTGAAGAATTTTGTTGGCTTTAAAGCAAGAGTTAGTAAAGATCAGATATTAACATATTGGGTGATTCTGGAATAAGGAAACAGGAGATGAAAAATCAGAATAAAACTGGGTTTTCTCTTTGAATTCTGTATCTTTAAAAATATTTAACGTTGTGAAAACCATTCAATATATCTTTCATAAATGAATTCACTCATTTATGTAATATAATGAACAACATAAAGTGAAGAACAAAAATAGATCCAGAGACAGAGAAACACTGAACAGACTGTCAAACTTTAGAGGGAAGGCAGGGGAAGTTGAAGGGGGGCAGTTAAGATATCAACCAAAGGACTTGTATGCATGTATAACCAATGGATACAAACACTAGGGGGGTGAGGACATGTGTTGGGGGTGGGGGAGATTGGAGTCAGGTCAATGGAGGATAAAGGAGACATATGTAATACCTTTTTTTAAAATATAATTTTATTGACTTCAGAGAGGAAGGTTGAGGGAGAAAGAAATAGAAACATCAATGATGAGAGAGAATCATTGACTGGCTGCCTCCTGCATGCCTCCTACTGGGAATCATGCCGCAACCTGGGCAGGTGCCCTTGACCAGAATCGAACCCAAGATACCTCAGTCCACAGCCTGACGCTCTATCCCAGCCGTGGGCAAACTACGGCCCGAGGGC
The DNA here is from genome assembly GCF_000412655.1 of Myotis brandtii. NCBI lineage: Eukaryota > Metazoa > Chordata > Mammalia > Chiroptera > Vespertilionidae > Myotis > Myotis brandtii. The sequence goes on along the minus strand of NW_005369442.1, from coordinate 4,361,367 downwards.
CGGATCCGGCCCGTTTGAAATGAATAAAACTAAAAAAAAAAAAAGACCGTACCCTTTCATGTAATGATGTTTACTTTGAATTTATATTAGTTCACACAAACACTCCATCCATGCTTTTGTTCTGGCCCTCCGGTCCAGTTTAAGAACCCATTGTGGCCCTCGAGTCAAAAAGTTTGCCCACCCCTGCTCTACCCACTGAGCTAAACTGGTCAGGCTATATGTAATACTTTAAATAATAAAGATTTTTAAAAAAATAAATTAAAAAATTAAAGATAAAGGTAAATAAAATTAAGGTTGTTTATTTACAAAGAGCTTGGGATATTTTTGAAAACACGGTTTAGTCATTATTAGAGTGGGTTAGAAAATATTCTTAGTCTCAAACCCTAAGTGACAAGTCGCATCCTCATAATTTGTCACATTCAATTATTTTAACTCCTTGAATGTTTTAGTTTCCTTTATATTTTATCCCTGAACTTCTTCTAATTACCTCCATTTGTTTAAAAGTAATAACTAATAAGCATAAAATTTATTATCTCCACTTGGTTCCCCACACATCCTTTTAAACAACCGAGTATAGTTAGCTCAATGCAAAGCTCTTTACATATATTCATTAAACAATATTGGACCTGAACAAAGAAGGTTGGCAAATTATCACTCTTTCTGAAAACCCTGCTTCCATTATAACATAATTCCAATTCAAACTCTACTGATTAAACCAAAATCCCCTACTAATTAGGGATGAGAAATAGCTTCCTACACTCATCCATGGTTAGTATAATATCAAAATTCAATTCCTAGAATTCCCAATTGGGAAATTTTTACAATAATCATAACATTAATTTATTTAGAAAGAGGAAAATAGATAAAACAGAAATTAAAAAACAAGAGTGAGTAAAGAAATTACTAGACAGTGAACTCTCCAAATAGTTTTAAAATTAATT
>NW_005369442.1:4355122-4355876 GCF_000412655.1 Myotis brandtii | reverse complement strand
TTACAATCATATTTAATTGCCATTGTTACTTCTGTGGGAGCAATACCTTTTGCTGCTGCTTCAGATTGGGCTTCCTTTTCTACCTCATGTAGCATCTTGTACGATTTTGTTAATTCATTTATTTCATGCATGAGGTTGTTGATGTTGATCATGAGTCTTTCTGAGCAGCCCTGGTTTTCTGGCATTGCTAATCTTTTACTTGTAGCTTTGGCTGTTTCCAAAATATAGAGTTAAGCAAACTTCTGAGAAACACCATCCAAAAGATGTAAAGTTTCAGCATGGTGATAAACTTGTCCATGTATTCTAAAACAGTATGGCCCATATCCTGATGGCGATGCAATATTTGCACCCATGGAAGCAAAAGCAAAAGAACTATTTATGGAACGAATATTTTCCATGGAATTTTTACTGTCAGAATCTTCGTTTGTCATTAATCTTTTTAAATATGCCGGGTAATCTGGAAAATGTATATCATTTGGATAGACTTTCCCTTTGCTACAACATCGAGTAAATTTCCATCGGATGGTTTTTCATCAGAGAAATTTAGTGATAGGCAATATTCACATGTAACAGTGATTCCACCACAACTATGTTCAAGGATTGCATCCTCAAATACTCCCATTTTTGCTGAGAAGGCAGTTCCTACCAGTACTGGTAGTACTTGTTGATGACTGTTCTCTAGACATATTCTGTCGTTGCCACCACCTTCTTTCAACTTCAAAGGCACGTTGGTCTTTAGACATTTTCTGTCGAT
>NW_005369442.1:4350855-4354859 GCF_000412655.1 Myotis brandtii | reverse complement strand
AGATGCAGGTGAATGAGAGTCCTGGCTGTCAGGCCGCTGAGAGCTGTCTGACCAAAGGCTGATTCTGGCTGATTCTGTTGCGGGTGGGACTTCCTCCTCCCTGCTGTGTTTCCACAGCTGTGATGAGGAAGCTGGGATGACAGATGGAGCTGCACCCTCCAAGCCGCCCTCTCTCTTGCTCTGCTCTATGTCCAGCGTTCTCATGCTCTGCAAAGTCCTCCATACCTCCTGCTCTCTGCCTGCTCCTCTGCCGCTCTGCTTTCTGCTGGCAAGGTCCCAGGAGCCTGCAGCTGCAGTCACCTCCTGGGGCGCTTGAAATCTGTTTATGCAAATTAACTGCCATCTTTGTCCAGTTAATTTGCATAGTCACTCTGATTGGCTGGTGAGTGTAGTGGAGGGATGGTTAATTTGCATGTTTCTCTTTTATTATATAGGATAGATACAAAACATACATAAGTCTATATATACATGTAAATATTTTACCACATAATAGCATTTTAAGTTTTATAAATAAATTTACCTTTCATTATCTAATTTGATTTGAAAATTTATTACTATTTTTTTACAAATAAGCTATATTGAAAAGAACAAAAGGGATTATTTTTAAACATGTCTAAAATTCCAATGGCCCATTATTACCTTGATTTTAGCAGATAAAAAAAGATGCATTTATTGAGTACTTATTCAATCCAAGTATGAACCAAACTATAAAATATGTTTTCTAACAATAAGAATCATTGAAGGTTGAAACACACACACACACACACACACACACACACACACTCACACACAGATTAAGTAACAAAAAAATATAGAAGTTGAAACTTGATTCTATATATAAGATATCATTGAGGGATTTTAAACAATTGGGTGTCCTATTGTGTATCAAGTTTTTAAAAAATCATTCTGGTTGTTTATGTTTCTACTAGAGGCCCGGTGCACATATTTGTGCACTGGTGGGGTCCCTCGGCCTGGCCTGCAGGATCAAGCTAAAACTGACAGTCCGACATCCCCTCAGGGGTCCCGGATTGCAAGAGGGGCCTCTAGCATGCATATAAGATCTTTGGTTAATCTCTTCCCACACTCCCCCTCCTTCCCTCTGAGATTCATCAGTCTGTTCTATGTTTCCATGCCTGTGTGTTAGGTGTCTGCCCCCTGGTGGTTAATGTGCATCATAGCTAATGGTCAAATGGTTGAACACTTAGCATATTAACATTTTATATATATAGATTAAATACCCTGACTGAACTCTGACCTATATTTTATCAACTACATTTAATGTTAATTTTGCTATTACTTTGTGCTTTCTATATTTTTCCCATCTCTACTCCTATCACAATAGCTGTTATTTCAATAATTTACCTATATCTAAGACAGTGTAATACATTTATGAAGACACTTAATTATATTTAAAATCATGCTTGTCACATTGTCTAGGTATGCCTTTAGTTACAGTACCCCTCCAGTGGCCTGACTATTAAATAAGACCAATTGGAACAAATTGATAATGTGACAAAGCCTGACAATGAGCCTATAACACTACATTTCAAAATAATGAAAAGGGTGAGAGGTAGAGCACAGTGAGAAAGAGGTCCTAAATGTTAAGTAAGCATACTTCAAATTATGTAACCTTTTTACCTTAAGAAGGCTTTTGTATTAACTCATTTCATTCTGGCAATCTCTTTATGAGATATTTTATCTCTTTTAAAATCAGAGAAGGGAAGCAAAAAAAAAGACTAGACTGCTTGGATCACAAGACTTGTAAATGACAGAGCAAGGCCTTGAACTTGGGTCATCTGATAACAAGTCTAGGATTATTTCCATCACTCCACATGTTCCACAGCCAAGACCTGGAAAATTAAATGTCTCAGATGGATGGGAGCTCTAAAGGTACAATTTCAATGAGAGGTTGAAGGGAAGTTTATCAGGATTACTTGTAAGATATTTTTTAACCAAACACACACACACACACACACACACTCAGCTATATGCTATATATACAGACTATATTATCTGTAGTTTGGGGTATTGTTATGGTGAGTCATTGGTATTAATGGGAATAACCACCAAAGGGTGTAAGGATGCTTAAAAACAGATAAATTTGAGATTTAATGATCCAATGACTTAATTTAAAAAAAAATCTTGAATAATATTTTACCTGAATATAAGAAGCAGTGTAGTCAAATAAAGTAATATAAATGCCCAAAGTGTCACTGAGTAAATGAGGTATGGAATAGGCTTATATAGAAGATGAACAAAAGCTATTTCAAAGGATAAAAACAACAGGATTGTATGGATCTGAGAGAAGAGTCAGGAAGATTTAGGTTCAGAAAACACTAAGACATGTAAAAGAAAAATGCAAACAAAGGAGATATTGAACAAAGAAACAAAACTTCATTTTAATTATAAAAATATATTAATTATTTTTAAACTTGAATAAATAAAGAAAAATAAAGAGTACCATGAATCTCATAACCCAGAGATAAGCACTACTAATACAATACCCTCTAAATCACATATATACACATTGTTTTAACTGTATCTATTGTTTCATGGAGAGACTGAACATTTTTATACACTTAACACTTATATTATTATACACTCACCATAAATATGTATTGATACCTCTACAGTTATTAACAATATTAATAAACACTGAATTTTCTCTGTAAAACATGCTAATAAGTGCTTTATGTGAATTATCTTATTTAATTCTTTTTAATTGAAATATAATTGACATAACAATTTCTAAGTTTACATGTATAGTACGTTGATTTAATATATTCATATACTGCAATACAATTATCACCATAGTGTTAGTTAATACTTCTATCATGTCACATAATCATCATTTAATTCTTTTAAATGATTATTTCTGTCCTTTCTGTGTTTTGAGAATAATAGTGCTTCCTGAAACCTACTTCTAAGCTTCTTTTAGTTTAATAATATTATTTTTTTGCTAGCATATACAAAAGGATTTTATGTAATTTTAAATAAAATTAGAGGAGCTTTGTGCATGATTGATATTTAGGAATAATTATTAACAGATGACAAAGAAAAGCAGATGGTACGGTAGGATTATTATTTGTCTTCAGTAAAATTAATGAATTTTGTTAATGTAAAATATTTTATAAACTATAATTTAAAGTAGCTTACTATTAATGTAATAATTTTAGTTAATATGTTTTAAAAGGCACATTTCATATTATTGAAAGAAAAGCTAGTGAGGCAATTAGAGTGGTCTAGCAACAGATGAAAAATGACATAGATGAGCCCCCTCTCAATACTGGAAGTATCTAAGCAGGGACCTTCCGAAACATAAGTGTTTATGTGCATATTTTTGTATATGTGCATGTACGTGGGGTTTTACTCATATCCACATCACTAGTTCATCTATTCATCCAGTTAACTTTTACACCTTCATTGAGAGTCTTCTATATGTAAGATCCTGTTATAAATACTTGGTGAAAAACATTCATGAGCAATATTAACTTGCAGTCTAATAGGGGTGATAAAATATACAAACAAAAAATGTAATATTAAGTATGAAAACAATTTAGGATGGAGAAATATTTCTTCTAGACATCATAATCATGTAAGGCTCCATGAGTGAATTATCACTAGAGTTCTTGATTAATTGAATATTTAAACATGTTGGTGGGGAAGGCTATAGTAGTAGAGAGGGAAAAAAATGGAAAAGAAATTACATTTTTAAAACAGACAAATAAATACAGTGAACTAAGTTTAAAAAGCAACCATGAGCCATACTGGTTTGGCTCAGTGGATAGGGTGTTGGCCTGCGGACTGAAGGGTCCCGGGTTTGATTCCGGGTAAAGCATGTACCTTGGTTGCAGGCACATCCCCAGTGGCAGGTGTGCAGGAGGCAACTGGTCGATGTTTTTTTTTTTTCTCTCATCAATGTTTCTGGCTCTCTATCCCTCTCCCTTCCACTCTGTAAAAATCAATTATATATATAATAAAAGGGTAATATGCAAACTGACCCT
>NW_005369442.1:4347869-4349579 GCF_000412655.1 Myotis brandtii | reverse complement strand
AAAAAAAATTACTTGAGTACACTTGGAGGTGAAGCTTCTCTCACTGAGTCTTCAGTTGAGAACACAACCCCTGATGACACCTTCAGGGCAGCCTTATGCTTGATCTTGAGGCAAAGGTACCAGTTGTGGCAAGCCTGATTCCTCCCCCAGAGAAAATGTGAGATATTAAATGTTTATTGTTTTAGTTACTTGATTTTGGAATATTGTGTTGAACAGCAAGAGATAACGAACATGATGAGAAATGTTCATAGCGGAGCTTCTTCTACAAAAGAAATATTCCAATCATGTTGTTGTTATCCTGGCACTAAGCAAAATAAAGTGTATGATTTTCTCAACCTTTCCTTGCATCTACATTTTGTAATTTATATAAATCTCTTGGGAAGAATGAAACCAGTCAAGCCTTGCTGTATTATATCAGCTAGTGACACTTTATTAAGACATTTCCCCCTGGAAGGCTTCGCCTGCTTCAGAACATTGTGTGAGGATCTCTGGGAACAATCAGTTTTTTTCTGAAAACCTGGAGAGATAAAGCACATTTATACTGTGGAAATATGGACAACATATACACAAACTTTATTCATTTTGTTTTTTAAAAGTTTTAAGTTGTCTTTACTCTCAGATTTCAGACTCCTACCATGTTACCTCAACTTCTTTATTTTGTGTGAACCCTCTCTGCTCTTTTTTAGCTGTTTTCACCCACCCTAAAATTATTCTTTATTTATTCTTAAAGTAAATTTGGTTTGATTAGTTGCTGGCTGTAAATCATGTTTTCATTTTCATGTTCTCCATCTACAGTTTTCCTATAAATGTGTGTGTGTGTTTTGTTTGTTTGTTTTTTTCAATCCAGATGACTAATTCTAGTGACAACTAATTAACTCCCCCCTCCCCCTAGGAACAATTTCTGGAATAAGCTAGCAGTTTAATAATCAATTTTTACTTCAGCAATGATTGGTGATATAGGATAAAGTTATCCTCCAGGGAGAAAACCTGTTCAAGACAGGCTAATCATTTCAGCTTAGCAGTAGCAAAAGGACACCCACTGAAGGAATGAAAAGGGCCTCAAAATCAAACTCACTTTATATAAGGTCATCCTGATTGCAATCAATTGGGGGTTTTTATCCTTCCCAGGTTGACAAAGATAAAAGTCATAAAAAAAATTTTAGAATGTCACCCTGATACCATTGTAGTTAGCTAATCTATACCAATAAATGGGTAATATGCTAATTAGACCAGGTCGATTGGACATCTTCCAGATGTCCGACTTTTTTCCGGACAAAGCCACGGTGGGAGGGGGGGCAGAGGCAGAGGCGGTTAGGGGTGATCAGGCTGGCAGGGGAGCAGTTAGGTGGTGGCCAGGCATGCAGGTGGGCTGTTAGGGGGTGGCTAGGCCGGCAGGCGAGTGGTTAGGGGCGATCAGGCAGACAGGCAGGTGAGCAGTTAGGAGCCAGTGGTCCTGCTTTATGAGAGGGATGTCTGAAGGGTCCCAGATTGGAGATGGTGCAGGCTGGGCTGAGGGATCCCTTCCCCACCCCATGCACGAATTTCATGCACTGGGCCTCTAGTCTACACTAATAAAAGAGAAACATGGTAATTAGCGTATGACCGCTACCCTTTTCATTGGCTAATCAGTGAGTATATGCAAATTAACTGTCAGCCAAGATGGCGGCCGGCAGCCAGGCACTGAAGCGAGCAGGGAGGCTTGCTTGCTGC
>NW_005369442.1:4334734-4346383 GCF_000412655.1 Myotis brandtii | reverse complement strand
AGGCCAAGGGATCCCACTGTTGCACAAATTTGTGCACTGGGCCTCTAGCCTATTAATAAAAGCCTAAGCAACCATTATGGCAGAACAACCAGAACGACTGGTCCCTATGACATGCACTGACCACCAGAGCTGCTCCCTGTTGGTCAGTGTGCTCCCACAGGGGGAGTGCCGCTCAGCTAGAAGCCACGCTCAAGGCTGGCAAGCGCAGTGGTGGTGGTGGGAGCCTCTCCCCCCTCTGTGGCAGAGCTAAGGAGCAGCGAGCCAACGATAAGGAGCAGCGAGCCAACGATAAGGAGCAGCGAGCAGGTGGATGGTAAGGATTGAGGGGTCCCGGACTGTGAGAGGGCACAGTCCTGGTTTGAGGGACTCCCCGCCACTCCCGGACTGTGAGAGGGCACAGGCTGGGTTGAGGGACTCCTCCCCCCCAACTAGTGCTTGAATTTCATGCACTGGGCCTCTAGTTATTAATAGAAAAGGAGCTGCTTGAATTTCATGCACTGGGCCTCTAGTTATTAATAATAGAAAAGGAGAAAAGAGAAGGCCAGACTTTATAAGCATGTTCCCTGAAAAACATTGAGGGAAGGGGACTGGACAAAGGGAAAATAGACACATGTCCAGTAAAACTGGGATGACTAGGGAAGGTCCTTGTCTGGCAGTCACACCTGGGAAAAAAGTGCATTGACCAAAATGGGCGTGGCCACTGTAAGTGGGTGACTAATAATGTTCATTTTCTTCATTGTGGTGATAGTTTCATGTTTGTATTTATTTGTCAAAACTTATCAAATTGTATACTCTAAATATGTGTAGTTATTGAATATCAATTTTACTTTTATAAAACTGTTTTTAAGACCATTTTGCTATTAAAAACTATAAAACATTATCTTTCAAAATATTTCATATTAATGTGCTGAAGAAAACAACATTATATAAAAAAGAAAATAACATTAAAGTCATAAGTACATCATAGTACTGTCAAGAGATAGAAATAAAAGTATTTTAAACATACCAGAAATTTATGTTTGTGTTGTCTTATATAAATTTGCTAGAATTCAGGGGAGTCTCTGGACCTTATAGATATGGAGCTAATGTTTGAAAAACAAAATGAGCAAGCAAATTGAAATGGAATAGGCACTTATTAAAGTGTTTATGCTGTATGTATTATTGTTTTGTTTTATATTGAATTATGAAATTCTCAGCTTTGGGAAAGACTACTTTATGACTTCCCTTCAACTTGTGAGTCAGGTTTCAGCCTGGAGCAAATTTCCATAAAGATGATAGAAATGATGACAAATCATTAAATGCAGCAGATCAAACATTGCCACTACAATGTAACCCAGATTGGCAAGTCAACAAGTTTAAGAGACTTAAAAGAAATTCTAAACTTATTCCCTAGAAGTCATTACATTAGTGAAGTATATCTCCGTCTTGAAATTCGCATAAGTCATGAGCTGAATTGAATTTACTACTAAAGTATCAGCATCAACTGCTGCAGTGTCATCTTGTTCCCCTTCTAAATCACCTTATTCTACTCAAAGATAAAAGGCCACTTTCATTTCTGTAGGGGATAGATTAAACATTAGCAGTCAGAAGCAATTGCTTTTCCCTTCAACTTCTAGCCTTCTTACTTACAACACCCTTTCCAGGGATTTCCTGCTGGCTGAAGAAGAGGGAAATAACAGTTTTGTTTCAGCACAGCATTGGTTGATCCCATGCTGTAAAACTGCAGTCTTGCCAAACAATGTGTGAGGTTCTAGCAGGTGAAAGGTAGAGCTATGGCTTAGAGCTTTAAGAAGCTAATAAATCTTAATCCAGATTTCCTATAAATCTCTGCATGTTGCTTTGAATAATCCATAGGCTATAAGTACATATATTATAAAAGACAATTTCAGCAGTATTGTGACATCAACCTTGTAACTGTTGACCAAGACAGCCTTAAAGCACCCCTCTGCTTAGTCAAGCTTTAGATAGGCTTCTTTCAGTTTCCTGATCTTCTTTAGAAAACTTACAATTGCAAATTATGTTTTGCTCCTTTGAGATATAAATATGCTCCCATATGTAGCCATCAGAAAAGTTGGCATTCCTATCTCCCAGTCTCTATAGGAAGGCAGAAGCCTAACTTTTACAACAGCCAAGGAACAAATATCTCTCCATTAATGTCCTCTAGTACTTTTTCACTCATTGCAATGCTTAAAAACTTTTCCAGTTTTTGTTTCAGTGAAATTGCATTCAATCTCTCCCCTCTATTGCAATAGTCTTGAATAAAATCTTCCTTGACATTTAATTTTATCTGGTGCAATGTTTTTTTGACACTGCCCTTGAGTCACCATCCACTCTGGTGATTATTAGGGTGCAAAAGAGATGGGCTATCATTTTTAGCAAAATACTTTAAACATTTCTTAAATTCCAAAATTAAAATATGAAATGGCTAAAGGTTGAATCTTTCTGAATTGAAGGTGGTGTGGGTGCCTATTATGAACTCTGTTTAGCCAGCGGGGTTCCAGAATCCCAGTGTTACTACTTCAATGCTTTTTCCATTGTGATTCTGGTTGCCTGCCACCTTACCTACTACGCAGTATTCTCTGGTAGTATGGACTAAACCCATTCTGTCTTAGAATATTTTGTCTTTATTTTTTATTAGATATGTACCTCTATAATTTCAATTTCTTCTTGAACTATTATCCTAAAGATGAGGCAGGAAAGTCAAATAAAACCCCAAAGTCTATGGGTAGATTAGAGGAACTTAGTACAAACAACTCTGAGTTAAAAGTCAATAAATAAATGGCTTTCTTCAGTGTCTCCTGATACAATCTCCCCATTATCCATAACAAAATGTGAGTTATTAGAATGTAGAGAAAGAACTAAAAATATTATTGGCTGCTGTCCCATTGCAGTAAGATCAGAGCTTTATAGTGGTCTCTTTTATAAACCTTGTTCAGAATAACCATTTGGGAGCTTGGCCAGAAAAGACCAAGTTGGCTTATAAAAATTCCAGACCAGCATTTGCTTTGGTAAAGTTATTCTAGAACACCCAAAGGCTACAGTGAAAAGGTGGTTCTTGTCCTGTAATAAAATGTACTAATTATAAAACTTAAACTTACAACTAATTAGCTAACATCTATGTAATAGGGATATTGATTTTTTTGCTCGCAATTATTAATTGCTCATTTATAGCCCTGTGTTTTCTTTAATGGGCTGCTATTGTCTTGTATATGGACACTGTCTCATCAGATATGCTGTTGCTGATATTCACAGACTGCCTTTGTGCTTAGTCTGTCCAATAAAACTTTAAAAACTTTATTGGTTTTATTGCTTATATTGTTATTCTTTCTCTTTATATCTCAAATCTTAGTACCTGTGAGATTTAGTCCTTGTAATGTGGCCAAAAATATGTAGGTGCCAGAAGGATATTTATACACACAGCTACCTACAAAGAAATGCAAAACCATTCTCTGGTATTTTTGTTTTTCATTAAAAAAATTGTAACTGTGATAGGACCGGGAAAGCCTCCATCTTTAGAATTATCACTAACAAACTTATTGTACTATAACTTTTGTGAGTTACAACAGTATTAAATATCTACCAAAAATATAGAAAAGTATGATTTATATCCCTAGAAGAAATGATGTGGAGAGATGCCTGAAATTACCACCTGCAAATATTGATATAATTAATAACAATGATAATTATAAAATGTTCAAAGGCATCTAGAACATAGACTCTGATTTGACATCTTCTATACCCTGTACAGTACTAGGTACAATTGAACTAAGTAAACAATGCAATGTAGAGTGTTTGGGTTTGCTCTTCAAGGGGAAATAGGGTAAGGGAAAATGTAAATGTTCACATGGGAATAAAGAACCAACATTCCTTTAGGTTTTAAGAGTTTTAAAACATGTTAGCCCTCCATCATCACAAATACTTTCCAAGAAACTAATTAAGGAAACAGAATTGACTTAACTTTTATTATTTTATGTAAGAACATGGAACCTCAGAGTCAAATTATTTGTCAATCACATAACAGAAATTCTTCTTTTTCTTATTCCATTTTTCCTTTATATTTCATTTTTTTTTAGATTTCAGCCTAATTGTAGTTTTTTTTAAAATGGAAGGTAATAAAAAGGCTGATGCCTTTCTAAAGGAAATGGATTTTGAGTATCTTTAATCATGCACTTATTTATTAAACATTAGAGGCCTGATGCATGAAATTCATGCAAGGGGCTCAGCCTTCGCAGCCCCGGCTGCCTCGGCCAGCCCTAGCAGCCCCTCGCAGCCCCGGCTTCATCCAGAAGGTCACCCGGATGGTCATTCTGCTGTGTGGTTTAATTAGCATATTAGCTCTTTATTATATAGGATATGTGGATCATTCTGATAACCATCTTACTTGAATTCTCAACAATTCATCACAATTCAAAAGGTGGTCCCAGTCCTGTAATAAAAATCTACCAATTAAAAGATTTAAATTTATGGGGGGGAGTTGGGGGTTAATGTGGGGGATGAGGACACATTTGTAATACCTTAACTAATAAAGAATTAAAAAAAAGATTTAAATGTATAACTAATTAGCTAACATATAATAGGGATATTGATTTTTTTACAGGAAGTAGAGACAGTAAACCACCTCATTTCTCCTAGTGACACTGCTCTTGGTTGCCATAAAAACTGCCCCCTGATTTTCCTATTACCTAATCTTGGACTCCTTTGTTTACTTAGGCAGACTCTACATGTTGATATCCCTCAGGTCTCAGTCCTTTCATCTTCCTAGGCAGCCACACCTCCAGGTATAAAGCGCCATGTGCTAACAACTCCCAAATCTGCATTTCTTGACTAGACTTCTTCCCAGATCTTCTAACCTTAATAAGTTATATGCAATATTTTAGCGTGAGACAGATTTAATTTAAATTTCACTTTTTCATTTGCTGCTGAAGGAGTGTGGGGAAATTAACTTCTCTATATCTCAGTAAATTCATTTGTAAAATGGGGAATATAATAAAAAACACCTCAGAAGTTCAATTACATCAACTTTATTAGAGCCCATACATCTGCACAGTTGTATCTCACAGGCATCTCTGATTTAATCTAACCAAAATGACTATTACTTTCCCCTTTGAATATTATCCTACCCAGTCTTTTTTTTTAATTCAAAATTGACAGGGCTTCCTATTCCCACATATATCTGAAAGTTGTACTTAATGTTGCTCTTTCCCTTAGCCCATCCCAGATTCCATCTATTATCAAGATCTATTAATTCTACCTTCCAAATAAATTACAAATCTGTATCATCTTCTTCATATCATTGTCACAGCCCAAGACTATTCATTATCATTTCCTTCTTGGACTAGTACAATAGCCATATAACTGCTATTCCTATTGATTTTACTATTGTATTGTTCTCCTTACATCCATTACCCACTAAATAGCAAGTCCTTATTAGAAACAAATACTATCATGCCACTCCCCTGCTTAAAACTTTGCAGTAGTTTTCTATTTAACTACAATAATACTAAACCCCTTAATCATTGTCTACAAGACCTTATGCAGTCTACCTCCTACTCATCTCTCCATCTTGGCCTTACTCCACTCGCTCCTCATCCACTGTGGTCCAGTTGCAAAGGTCTTCCAACAATTCCTGCAATTCAACAAACACTTTCACTAGGTGGGTCCTTTACATTTCCTATTCCCTCTTCATTGCATGTGCTTTCCCTGGCTTTATGCAGGACAGCTTCCTTCTCATTCTTTAAATCTTAGTCATTATTCAAGAGAGATTTCTGGCAATCCTACTCACCCCCATTTATTCTGTTTTCAAACACAACACCACACTCTGTCTTTTTCTCATAGAGCATATATAATCATCTGTAATCATTCTGTTTATTTGCTTATTTAATTTATTCATTTATCAATATTTTTAATGTTGGCCATGTTATAAGTTTTGTTCTAGGTTCTGAGGATATAGTAATACATGTCCTCATGAATTTTACTTTATAGTGAAATAAATTAAAAATAAACAAGTAAATATTCTGAAAGCAAATATAGCAATGTGTGAGAAAATAGAGTTTGGAGAGGGTTTGACTGAGTAGTTAGAATGGGATTTTCTGATGAAAATATACTTAAGCTTAGACATGGATGACATAAAACGCACACACACACACACACACACACACACATACACACACAAACCAAACTAGAAGATATGAAGGGAGAACATCCCACACCATAAGTTAAGAATTTGAGCCTTGCCCTGACCAGTTTGTCTCAGTGGATAGAGTGTCGGCCTGTGGACTGAAGGGTCCCAGGTTTGATTCCAGTCAAGGGCATGTACCTTGGTTGCAGACACATCCCCAGTAGGGGGTGTGCAGGAGGCAGCTGATCGATGTTTCTCTCTCATCGATGTTTCTAACTCTCTATCCCTCTCCCTTCCTCTCTGTAAAAAAATCAATAAAATATATTTTTAAAAAAGAATTTGAGCCTTGTATATGTAAGACACTTATAAACTCCATGTATAAATATCAATAGGCAGTTAGGTAAGTGAATCTAGAGCCCAGGGGAAAGGTTTGAGCTAGAAATATAAGGCTGAGACTCATCAGCTTATATAAAAACTTTGGGACCAAAATGTTTACAGGATGATTCAAAGAAGAGTGGCTAGTCAAAGATACTAGACAGCAAGGAAATAAGAAAAACAGGGGAATGTACAGTCCCAGAAGCAATGGAAAAGTTTCAAGTACTATTGAATACTTGAGTAACCTGAAAATTTAGGAAAGCCAGCTTGATTTGGCAACATGGTTGGTATTGGTGATCCTGGCAAGACCAGATGAAAGGTTGGATCAAGAAATGATGAAAAAACATGCAGTAGAGAGATAAATAATTATTTGGCATGAGTTTACTATAAAAGTTAGCTAATTGTTGGAGATGTAACTAGAGAAGGATGGAGTTGTTTTTTTAAGATGATAGATTTTATAGCATGTTTGTCTGATGATGTAATTAAGCTAATGAAAAGAAAAACTAGATCATGTAAAAACATGGAAAGATATAAAAGGGTAGAAGGGTGAATTAATTAGGTAAATAGAGCAGAATTCATGAGAAGCTTGAAATTTGCACTCATAAATAGAATATATTCAGGCAGCATATTTTCTTTTCTTCTATAGCTATGCAGAAGCACCAGCGTAATGTAGTAAACAGTTATGTTTACCTGTGGTTGAGATTAGCCAAGCAAGTGGAATAGAGGAAGAAGAGTTGAGAATGTAGACAAGGAAGTGACCTCAATAATAGACCATGAAATCTAAGCTGGGGAAGGAGAAGAAAACAAAAGGTGGTTAAAAGATATGGCAGAATGTTAGCCAAGCAAGTGGAATAGAGGAAGAAGAGTTGAGACTGTAGACAAGGAAGTGACCTCAATAATAGACCATAAAATCTAAGCTGGGGAAGGAGAAGAAAACAAAGGTGGTTAAAAGATGGTAAAGATATGGCAGAATAAATGCAGTCTCAGTGGGATCCTACTATTGTCACACACTCTCTTTACTAGTAAAAAGACTCAGAAGAAATAGTTGTGTTTTTTTATGTGTATGTCCTCCATCCAAATGGAGGCTCCATGTTGTTAAGAACAATGTTTTTCTTCTTTGCTGTATATTTAATATTTAGCACAGCTCCGTCACTGTAGTCGCTGCTCAATAAATATTGGAATAGATGAATACTCACATATATCTATGCTCCTTCTGTGTAATTTTAGGCATTGGGGATACAACAGAAAATAAAAATAACAAGCAGATAATTACCATACAGGAGAGAACAAGTATTGGAATAGAAGAACGTGTCATAAAGGGAAAATCTAGAAGGCCCATTTATCAGAGAATGGAGGGACTCAGAGGCATTAATGCCTAGTAGGAGATAGGACAAATGAGTAGTAGTTAGGTCCAGAGTCAGCATGATCACTGAAATCAAGGGAAACTTGCTCAAAATAGTGTTATAGTAGCAGGTAGGACTTGAAATTAGGGATCTAGGTAAGTTTTCTGTTTGTTAAGAAAAGGTAGAGAGCAATTGGCTACTACTTTTTGGATTGAACAGTTACTTCCTTTGTGCTTTGACTTTTACAATCTTTTTTTTTTAAGTCTGACACTTAGGATTCTGACTAAATGACACCTCATAGTTAATTGTAAAAATTTCCCAGGATATATATCAAGGAATTTTCATTCCAGTACTTACGGCTCTGCTTTCCTTCCAGAATGAGTAATATCTTTTGCCTTCATTCTTACATTCGTGAGACTCACCAGCCTTGGGCTGCACTCTGTTTTTATGCCAATCATATGGTTTTCCCTTGAGAAACTTATGAAAGGCACATACATGAATGTATTTTATAGTATTACTTTAAACAGGTAACAAATATGAATTAATTCATATAGCTAAGGTGGTGGGGAGATGGAGAAAAAACAATATTCTTATTGAAGTTGGATGTTTGAAAAAGTTTGCTATTTAGATATTTTTTATTGAAGAAAACCTGCCAAACATTGCAGACAACACTAGCTAAGAATGCACTATTTTAAATTATGTATTATTTCCTAAGAAACTTAAGATCCATAAATGCAAGCATTGACTTATTTATAAATACACATTTGGGAAAATGCTACTATAAAACCATCAAGTTATCTTGGCTTCATTTAACAAAAAACAAATAAACGATTTTACCAGTCCACATAATTACTCTATTGTGATCTTAAAAATAAAATAAAGCTATTTTATTTCAGCCGATAGATGTATAGAAAAATTTTATGACACTTTGTTTCCTTTGTGAAGCAGAAAATATTAATAGTTTCCAGGATCATCGCAAACTTCCAAAAGCATAAGCAGGTGCTTGGGGGAGAAGGGTGGTGAAGACTGGAAGTGTGGAATTTAAAAATAGATGCTTGAAAATGTACTTGCTTTGCCCATTCCAGATTATAATAATTGGTATCAGACACACAGCTGCAATTATCACATAATCATTGTCAAAGTCATGTGTAGGCAGATGGTAGCAATGTTTGGGAGAAGAGTTAACACTGCATTTTTAACAAGTGGCAAAAGGATTGGCATGGTGCGAACAGAACACCACTGCACCTGGCCAGCAGCCAGGCAGCCCCATGTGTTGTCATCCTGCCATCTCACAGGAGGCTTACATGCTAAAAAGATGGTGGATTCTTTCTCTCAGTAGAAGACACAGACCCTCAGAATGAAAACACACACACACACACACAGTGAGTAAATGGCTACGCACACACACACACACACACACACACACACACAGTGAGTAAATGGCTACTCTTTATATTCTAAGGCTTATTTGATTTGAAGTTACAGATATTGTTGATGGGGCTGACCAGCAGACCCTGAGCAATGGATGGATGATTACTCCGACACACATTTCTGTGAAAGAGAGGGCTAAGGGACTGCCTGGCTAGAGAAACCAGACAGCCCCATTCGCCTGCCTCTTCAGGCTTTTATTGTAACAGCAGCTTGAACTAAAATTAACTTTTAGATAATAACAGTAGGGTAAGCATTCTTGGGAGTACACAGACATCAGCAGTGCCCTTTAAGCATAAAGATTCTGGTAAACACCTGAGGGTCCACACATACACATACTTGTTTGGAAAGGTCAAGGAACAATTAAGGGCGGCAGCCCTCAGCCAACTCCCCTAGGGGGTTCTGATAAACAGGGGCTGTTGCCTTCAGCCAGCTCCCCTAAGAAATTCTTTCGGAATTTCCTCCTTACAAACTTTCCAACCAAGTCTCCCATGCATCCCCACATATTGTCTACTCTGCTACCTCAGAAGGTTATTGGGAAGATTGTAGCAGACATGTAAATGAAATGTCAATGAGAGGCCACTCTGATTTCTACCTCTGTTAGAGAAGTTGCTTGCTCTTGGACACTTGGTCTCCTAAGGGGCCTGAGCAGACATACCTTCAGATGAGTGTGTGAATTTACCCAACTAGCAAAAGTTCCTTCTATTGTATACTTTATTAAACTGCTTAATATAAGCCACAATTGGACTCCTTTTAACTTCTCCTCCCTATACAGAGCATTTTCTCAGAAGCATCATGGTATATAAATTAAGCACATTCAAATGATATTGCCTCTACTGAGCGACCTTAATTTGCACACTGATTTCAAAGAAATTTGAAGAATATCAATAGCTTTCTTTTTGAACCACAATGAGGTGCTGATTACTGCAGAATTAACTTTATTTTATCCTGTCTCATAATGTCCCATGAGATAGATATTATTTTCCTTATCATATAGGTGGACAAGCTAAAAATTAGAGAAATTAAATAACATACATACTTCAGAAAGTATGAAGTAGAGTTGGATTTGAACCTGGGTCTGTCTTTAATTTTAAAATCATATTATACAACTAGAGGCCTGGAGAACAATATTCATGCATGGGTGGGGTCCCTCCACCTGGCCGGCAATTGGGGCCTATCAGGGCCATCTCGCCCAGTCCTGATCAAGGCCGATCAGGGCCAGTGGCTAGGGAGGGACCACAGAAAGGACCACAGGAGGATTTCAGGTCCTGTCCTGCCCCATCTCGTGAAGTAGAGTTGGATTTGAACCTGGGTCTGTCTTTAATTTTAAAATCATATTATACAACTAGAGGCCTGGAGAACAATATTCATGCATGGGTGGGGTCCCTCCACCTGGCCGGCAATTGGGGCCGATCAGGGCCATCTCGCCCAGTCCTGATCAGGGCCGATCAGGGCCAGTGGCTGGGGAGGGACCACAGGAAGGACCACAGGAGGATTTCAGGTCCTGTCTGGCCCCATCTCGCCCAGTTCCAACTGGCTGGACCCCAGCAGCAAGCTAACCTACCAGTTGGAGCATCTTCCTCCTGGTGGTCAGTGCAGGTCATAGCGACCAGCCGGTCAACTGTTCAGTTGGACAATTAGCATATTAGACTTTTACATATATAGACTAGAAGCCCGGTGCACGAAATGTGTGCACAAGGGGAAGGTGTGTTCTTCAGCCCTCTACAATCCCTGCACCCTCTAGAATCCAGGACCCCTTGGGGGATGTCTGACTGCAGGTTTAGGCCCAATTTGTGGGATCAGGCCTAAACCGGCAGTCAGACATCCCTCTCGAAATCCAGGACTGCTGGCTCCTAACCGCCCACCTGCCTACCTGCCTGATTTCCCCTAATTACTCTGCCTGCCTGCCTGATCAACTTTAACCACCTCTGCCTGCCTGTCTGATCACCCTAACTGCTCTCCCTTGCCAGCCTGATCACCTTAACTGCTCTCCCCTGCCAGCCTGATACCCCTAACTGCTCTCCCCTGCTGGCCTGAACACCTCTAATTGCCTCTGCCTTGGCCCCGCCACTGTGGCTTTGTTTGGAAGGATGTCCGGAAGATGTCCAGTCTAATTAGCATATTACCCTTTTATTAGTATAACTCATGGCACGGAATGGTTGGAATGCACTTTCCCTCCAGCTGCTGATCTTGGAGACCTCATGTCCTTACAAGGCTCTGCTCACCTTCTTCAGCTGGCACACGAAGTAAATTATATCATGTGCGTGGAAACCCTTTGCAGGCTCCATGGTGTGTCTTTATTTCACTGCACTTCTGATTACTCCAACATAAGGAGAGACACCCTCATTATCAGGTAACACCATTGTGGTAAGACCCTCAGCCTAC
>NW_005369442.1:4325998-4334662 GCF_000412655.1 Myotis brandtii | reverse complement strand
CAGGCTTAATCCCCAGTAGGGGGCATGCAGGAGGCAGCAGATGGATTCTCTCTCATCATTGATGTTTCTATCTCTCCCTCTGCCTTCCTCTCTGAAATCAATAAAAATATATTAACAAAAATAAATAGGCCATGAATCAAACATCGCTGCTCTCCATCCATCTGGTCCCCTCACACCCTTTTTTGTCTCCACCCCCCAACACACACACACACTCTGCTGATGCAGGAGGCAGCAGATCGATTCTCTCTCATCATTGATGTTTCTATCTCTCCCTCTGCCTTCCTCTCTGAAATCAATAAAAATATATTAACAAAAATAAAAATAAATAGGCCATGAATCAAACATCGCTGCTCTCCATCCATCCGGTCCCCTCACACCCTCTTTTGTCTTCACCCCCCAACACACACACAGACTCTGCTGGGGTCTGTAAAATGGGGTCAGGATTTCTACTTCAACCAAGGGCGATGCTTCCACAAGGCCCTCCTTCCCCGCCCATCTCTGTCCCCAGTCCTGTAGGGTCTCTCCCTCCCTCCCCTCCATCTAACTTGGTGGGCCCTGTTCTGCCCCCTCCTCCTGCAACCTCCCATCTGCAGCCTCCCCTTTTCTTCTCCAGGGGCAGAGTTCCCCTAAGGCTATGTGGGGGTGGAGCAGGGCTGTTTGGAACGAGGTTGTGTGGGGCGGGCAAGGCAGTGTGGGTGAGGCAGTATGGGCGGGGCTGTGCTGGGCAAGACCAAGCTGAGCCTCAGAGGAGAGCTGGGATGATGGGTGACAGGGAGGAGGAGGGAGGGACGTGGAGCCTGTCCTGTGGGAGAGGCACCGGCTCCTTGGCTGCCCACATCCAGCAGCTTTTCTAGGCCCCTGCGCAGCTGTCACCCTCCACTCCTCATTGCCTCCCACTTACTTTCAAGTTTTGGACTCGCTTTCTCCAACTCAGCCCCACCCCCCCCTCTCTGCTGTGTCCCTGGGAGCCCAAGGCCACCTCTTGGCCTCAGGCAGGTGCACCTGGCCCTTCCCCCTGTAATGGTGCTACCCACTCTCCTGGAGTAGTTAGTGAAACTTAACAAACAAAAAGAAGCAGCTCTGAAGATTATAAATTGTGCACTGAGAATGCCACAGGCTGCTGAGCGCTATGCAGTCCACGGCTCTTGGATTATGTGTAGCAGCCTCCCCTGCCACCCAGTCCCTCCTGGCTCCCATCCCTGCCCACCTCATCCCAGGGCTGGGGCCAAACCCTGGGAGCTTACTGATAGCTCTCACCTCACACCTCACTTTCCAGTCCAGCCCACCAGTGCCCGCAGCAAGCTAACCTATCCATTGGAGCATCTTCCCCCTGGTGGTCAGTGCACATCATAGCAACTGGTTGAGCTGTCTGACTCCCAGCATAACTCCGGTGGAGGGGACAATCTGCATATTAGGCTCTTATTATATAGGATAATCCATGATATATGATCCAGAGGTGGTTGTATTGAAAAGAATATGGAGGTTACTTTTAAATGTCTATGGTCTTTTCTTCTCCTGAGAAACAAAGGCAGATTTTGGGATCAAAGAAATTATCAAAAGTTTCATTGACTCTTCAGAGGAACACAATTAACTCAAGGAGAAAAATCTTTAGCTCCTTAATGAGTCTATTGATATACATAATGGCAGTGTAGCTACTGAGTCATGACAAATGAATCATGGTGTTATCATAACAAATACAATTTCCATGTTTTTAACCTTTTAAAAAGAGACTGAATAATTATTATTACTACATTGCATAAATGCTAGCTCTACTAAGCTCCAGCTACATTAACAACATAAAAAACATTGAAGTTTTCATCTTTGCCATTTTTCTAATTAGTAGACTAAATTTCAGGAGAAAAAAAAGGGAAATTTACTCTCCTCAATTAAACAGTGTGCTTAGTTACGTGATCTTAAAGTTACTAGCTTGATATTGTTAACTTACATATTAGAGCATCAATCATTAGCATATTTCAACATGTTTAATTCATAATAGTAAATGGCAAAAATCACGAAGAGATATTTAGGGATGGGGGTTATACATGCATTCTATTGTAGGAAAAAGTAATAATCATTTTGCAAAAGAGAGTACATTAATTCTATTTACATTAAAGATAGTATATATGAGTACTATCAAAAGAAATATTGAAGCTACCTGGCTAGGGCTTATCCAAGTCTCGTTAATTTAGTAGACTAAATTTCAGGAGACTTACGAGTGTCCCGACTAACGAGTTTTTTGAGATACCAGCTGTCTCTTGGCCGATTTTTTGCATTGAGTTGATAGAGTAATTTGAGTTAACGAGCTCCTTAAGGAGCTCCTTAACGAGCTCGGTCTCAGAACGAATTAAACTCGTAAGTCAAGGCCCCACTGTATTTTTGAATGCATAGAAGAACCTGAGTCAGTCAAAAAGTCTAGTTTGAACCAGAGTAGAGAAAGGCTTCTCTTCTGTCTAGGGCCAGGACACAAAGAATTGGGACTCCAGGCAAGAGGAATGGTCAAAGAAACTTTTTTGGGGGGAGACTGACACTCACATCATGAAGACAACCTGTGGTTTACAAAAAGGGCTGGGCCAGTAGAGGCATGACAGAAAGACCACAAAAGCATGGTAGAGTTTAAAGTTTCCTTCATTTAGCACTAGCCAGTTAGTGGATAGAGCATTGGCATGTGAACTGAAGGATCTCAGGTTTGGTTTTGGTCAAGGCACATGGCCTGTGTTGCAAGCTCGATTCCCAGTGGGGCCTCATGCAGGAGGCAGGTCAATGATTGGAGGCAGCCGGACAATGATTCTCTCTCATCCTTATGTTTCTACCTCTCTTTCCTTCTTCCTTCCTCTTTGAAATCAATATTTTTTTAAAAAAGTGTCCTTTATTTAAACCCAAGCTTGTAGTAAAGTTCATTATGTCTTATTAGTTATTCATTGAAGAGTAAAGAATGGCTGGGGTCCACATTTGTGACAATGATATGCCTGCTGACTCCTAACTCAATGGTGTTTGCTTCATTGATCTGAGGCAGAAATTACTAGCCCATGGGGCATTCTTGTAATGGGGGGGTCACTAAATTCAGGCTCAAGAAGCTTTTTGGTCTTGAAGGCAAGTTGCTAATATGGTATCCAGAATGCAACAAATGATCAAAAAGTTAATTGATTGAGTGAAGAAGTAAATATAAAATCCCCAGGGTCAGAGAGAAGTGTTCTTATACTAACCCTTCATACATAAAACATTAGAGAAGTAGAATTTTATATTAAACTAAGAGTAATGTGTATACATGAAAAAATGGAAGTGGATTTGTTCCATGAGTGAGAACAAAAGAAACAGAGTGTACAGAAACCACAACTGTTATGGGCCAGGAAGAGCCAATAAAAGAAACTTAGAGAATAAAAAAGTAAGAACAATATGGGATATTATCTTAGAGGTCATGCATTTTATAACTTCTGAAGATGCTACCTCTTGTTTATTGTTTATTAAAGTAGATGTGAATGAGCTTTGTTTTATCTTATACCTTATCAAAACAATAACATCAATATCAGTCATTTTAACATATATATTATTTATAATAGATCTTTCTGGGTGTTGGCAAGCAGTACCAACAGAAATGTTTCACAGGCAAGTTTTGAAGAAATTTGAATATTTTAGAGCGTATTAATTTTGATTTGCTTATGTTTGAATGGCTTTCAGATTAAATATTAGAGAAGGAAGTCACTCTTTGTAGTTTCATAAAGCCTCAGGAAAATACAAACATTACAATCAGGCATATTATTCAAAATTCCTGAACCTTTTAATAGAACTAACAAACTCAAAAAAGTAATTTCATTTTAAAGTTTATTTTAAATGAATTTTAGATTGGGTGGAAGCAGTGATTGATGATAGGAAATACAAGAGAAGAGGAGCTTAAAAATTTGGGTATATCCATGACATGTTTCTGCTAACATTTACTCTACAATAAATACATATAGGGTTTATAAATTATTTGGGCCTGGAGTTTGATTTTTCAGTTACAGAATACTAAATTTTAGAATGGCAGTGAAACAATCTTTCCTATTTCTTTTTCATTGGACATCTTCTTTTGAATACTTTTCAAAGGGATTTGTTCATACTTCAAAAAATACAAAAATGAAAGCTGTGTTTCAAGTAACTTAGTAACAATGCAATTTGCTTTCTATAATAACTTAGCTCCCGGAAATTACCTCTAAATTATATTATTAGTATGTAACAATTAAAAAATTCAATAAAGAATCCCACAATTAAAAGCATGAGATAACACTGGATTACCTGGTATTTTGCAAAGGAATATTCTTCCTTGAAATGCTAGTCATTCTCTTAGGTAAGTTTTCTGTATATGTTTTCTTTTTTTTAAATTTACTTTCAATTATGGTTGTATATATACAAGTATACAACATAGTGATTAGATACTCATATACCTTATGAAGTGATCACCATGATAAGTCTAGTACCCATCTGGCACCATACCTATTTATTACAATGTTATTGACTCTATTCCCTATGTTGTACTTTACATCCATATTACTAATTTTATAATTGGCAGCTAGTACTTCTCAATTCCCTCCCCCTTTTTTTGTGTTTTCTTAATATACACACAGATGCACATGGATACTTTACATCCATATTACTAATTTTATAATTGGCAGCAGTACTTCTTAATTCCCTTCCCCTTTTTTTGTGTTTTCTTAATATACACATAGATGCACACGGGGATGGATAAGATGTTTTATCTTATGTAGAACTGCATACATCAGATTTTATATTAGAATTCTATAACAGTTCTAGAATAGAGCACACATAAGTCACAATCTCAGAAAAAATTGTTATGAAAGCCTGACAGTCATGAAGATAATAAAAACCAAAGGAGTCTGTATAAGGTTGAATCATTTTGAAATTACATATGTGAAAACACTCAGATGAAAGGTTTCAGTACAAGAATGAACAAAATATCAGTGACTCTAAGAACAGTCATTAGAGCTGCCCTTTTCTGCAACCTTGAAGTTGGGCATTGACATGTGACTTGCTTAGGCCAAGGAAATGTGTGTGGCTCTGATGTGTCACATTTGAGTAGGAACATTAACTGTAGAATGCAATCATCTACTCTTGTTCTAGGACCGATATAAAAATGCATATTGATTTAGAGGTAGGACACTGAGCCATCCTGTGGAGCACAGCTGCCCCAGAGAGTCATTCAGACACATAAGGACTCAGTGTTAATGAGAAACTTACATCTGCTGTTTTAGAACAGATATCAACATATTCTCTCTGTAAAGAGCAAAATTGTAAATATTTTCAACTTTGTGAGGCAAACACTCTGTCTCAGTTACTTTCTATTGTTGAGGTTTAAAAGTCATTTATATATTCTGGTTACAAAATGCATTAGTAAATATATAATATGCAAATATTTCTATTCTGTGGGTTATTATTTCACTTTCTTAATGGTATTAGTGATGCAAAAAATTTTTATTTTAGATAAAAGTTCAATCTATCTATTATTTTGTTGTTGTTGTTTGAGCTATGGTGTCATATTTAAGAATCATTTGCCAAAATAAGGTCATAAAGATTTACCACTATTTTTTTTCCAAGAGTTATATAGTTTTAGATTTTAAATATAGGTGTTTGTAGGATAAGCCCAGACTGGTTGGTTTTCTCTTGGTAATGCAAGTGCCTGACAAGCTTTGATTGCTGAGGCACCCACTTCAAAGATGGCTCTCTGGATAAACACATTGCCAGCACATGACTAAAGAGCCAGCTCCCCACCCGAATTAAAGCAAAACTCCAGAACACCCCCTCTTCATGGACTTCACTGTATGGTCCCAAGTGTGCAATCTCATTTACAGAATCTGTAAGTAATAAATTTTGTCTCTTTCAAAGATTCTTGATAGTTATTGCTGAGGACATTTTATAATCTTAATAAGAACCACAGGGCCTTTCCAGTCATAACACTGGTTATTGTTAGGCTGAAACCGGCACACAATAGTGTTTTGTTCATTTTAAGTCAACTTTTGTATATGATATGCTGTAATGCTACAATTGTATTATTTTCCATATGGCTATCCAGTTGCCTTAACATCATTTGATGAAATACTATTACTCCCCAGTAAATGGTCTTTGATTCCTTTGTTAAAAATCTGTTAACTATGCATACCTGGATTTATATCTGGACTTTTATTTCTTTTTTTTAACGACGCTCTATCCACTGAGCCAAATCGGTTTCAGCCAACCTATTTCTTGACTGATATGTCTATCCTCAATCCAGTATCCCGCTATCCTAGATTATAGTAGCTTTGTAGCAAGTTTATATATCATGAAGTGTGAGTGTTCCAACTTTGTTATTTTTCAAGGTTGTTTTGGCTATTTTTAAGTACAAATTCCATATGAATTTTAGAAGAAACTTGTTAATTACTACAAAGAAAACACCTAAGATTGTGATAGAGATTGTATTAAATTTATAAATCAATTTGAGGAATACTGCTATCTTAACCATATTGTCTTCTAATCCATGAACACAATATGTCTATTCATTTATTTAGATGTTTAATTTCAATTAATAATATTTTGGAATTCCAGAATACAAGTTTTGCATTTTTTTTTGTTAAATTTATTCCAAAATAGTTTATTCTTTTTTAAGCTATTGGCAATAGCTGATTTCTTTATTTTTTGCATTGGTAATTACTAATGCATAAAAATACAATTGATTTTTGTATATTGATTTTGTATCTTACAATGCTGCTGAATTTGTTTATAGAATTTAATAGTTTTTTAGTGAATTTCTTAAAATTTCTATGAATAAGATAATGTCATCCGCCAATGATATAGTTTTACTTCTTTCCACATTTTTGGAAAAAATTTGGATGTCTTTATTTTGTCATTCCAGAATTGCTTCACTTGATTTTGAGAAAAATGTTACTTTACATATAATGCAAAATAAAAATCCAGTAATAATAAGTAATTCAGTTTAATATAACAATGTGATGCCTGAGAGAAATGTCTGAACAGTTTTCAAAATAAGGTAATTGTTTCCTATTGAAAAATTGAATGTGCCCTGGCCCAGTAGCTCAGTTGGTTAGAACATCATCCCAATGTGCAAAGGTTGCAGGTTCAATCCCTGGTCAGGGCACATACAAGATTCAACCAATGAATACATAAATAAGTGGAACAAAAAATTGATCTCTCTCTCTAAAAGTCAATTTTAAAAATTTCAATGTATCTTATAATTCTCTTGGTATCTCTCAAGACATAAGTGATTCAGTTTTCAGATTTTTAAAATACTGAGCATATGTTTCTATACAAACAAATTACCAGTACTTTGGTACTGAAAAATAGATAGATGATAGATAGATAGATGATAGATAGATAGATAGATAGAGATAGAGATATATGAAAAGCTGTATTGCCAACAATACATCAGCCTTGTTTATAATGGGAGCTATAGGATACATGCAAAGGAGAAGAAAGAATATTCTCATTATATCTTCAAAAAACTTTTTGGTAAAGCTGAACTGAGAAATAATAGAAGAGAGACAGGTGAGGGAGGATCAGGGGAAGTGGGTAAGGTGTCAGGAACCTCAGAGATTGATTATTTCATTGTGGACAAACTCATCTATATTTAAAGATAGATAACAGACAGGAGGAATGTCTAAGAAATATGTAATGTTATTTAAATTTTACTAACTCAAAAAATTATAACTTGTAATAATTTTCTTATAATTTTCTTATTGAAAAATAAATAGAGTCTATATATATAAAAGCCAAGTGACCAAAATGACAAAAAGACTGGAACTACCAGAATGACCAGATGACCGATTGCTATGACACGCACTGTGGTGGCCAACCAGGCTGGTTGGGGTCCTGGTTGCTCCCCTGAATCTCCCAAGGCCCCTCCCCCCATGGCTGGCCTGGTCCCCACACCCGATTGCCCCCCCCCAACTTGATTGGGGACATGGCCAGCCAGCCAACACCCATGGCCCCGCCCCACAGCCAGCCCCGCCCCTGATTCCCCTCCCACCCTGATTGGGGGTGGGGCTGGCCAGCCAAACTTCTGCATCCCCTCCTCCCCGCTATCCGAGCCCCAATCAGCCCCCATCGAAGCAGGTCAGCAGGACCCCACCTGTGCACAAATTCGTGCACTGGGCCTCTAGTAGCAAATAAAATTAATTCACTCTAAGCTACTGCTCTTTTTAAAAGGACAACTTCGCACAATTCTACAATTAGGAAGCTATAATAGGTGTTCATATTTTACACTAGTAATTACAGTATAACTCGTGTTAATTCTAAAGCATATTATACCGATAACTAGAGGCCTGGTGCATGAAATGCGTGCATAGGAGGGGGGTTCCTCAGCCCGGCCTGCACCCTCTTACAATTCAGGACCCCTTGGGGGCAGTTGGACATCCTTCTCCCAATCCGGGACCACTGGCTCCTAACCGCTCACCTGCCTACCTGCCTGATCACCCCTATTCCCTCTGCCTGCCTGCTTGATTGCCCTAACACTGCTGTTTGCCAGCCTGATTGCCCCTAACCACCTCTGCCTTGGCCCCCACTGCTTTGTCTGGAAGAATATCCAGAATGATGTCTGGAAGGTCATTCAGCTGTCCAGTCTAATTAGCATATTATGCTTTTATTATTATAGACTAGAGGCCCGGTGCACAAAAATTTGTGCAC
>NW_005369442.1:4309250-4324752 GCF_000412655.1 Myotis brandtii | reverse complement strand
GCAACATAGTTGCTTAGAGTTGCAGTTGAGAGGCCGGCAAGTCAGGCGGGGAATGTTGGAGTCTGCCATCACTGGAGCAAGCAAGCCTCCCTGTTCGCTTCAGTGCCTGGCTGCCGGCCGCCATCTTCACTGACAGTTAATTTGCATAAGGATATGCTGATTAGCCAATGGGAAGGGTAGCGGCCGTACGCTAATTACCATGTTTCTCTTTTATTAGTGTAGATATTATCAGTAACTTGTGTCATTGTTACATGGGAGAAGAATTTTGCTAATTATTTAATAATTCACTGACTGCAAAAAAATAAAGGTTAGGACTCAAAAGCTCTGAGTCTTGGAAACTGTTAGAAAATCTCATGCACTTTTGAATTAAGCTGGGAAACCCTTAGCAATGTGGCCATGCCAAGGAAAAAATGCACAGGTAGTAGTTAATTTAACCTCTCAGACATATTGTTTATGGCTTTAAAAGTCCTGGGACACAGTTGAATTGAGATACCAAATTCTAGACAGCATTATCATAGTAGATACTGTTGAGATCCCACCCTGATTCCATCAGTGGGGCTGGAGCAGGCATCCCCCATCTGCTGTGCACTGGGTGATGATGGTGCGGGGCTGCCATATCTCTAGAGCATTCTGATTGGCTGACCAGGAGCCACTTTTTTCTCTAGAAGAAGCACATCACTCATCATCCCCATCCTTCTCTTGTAGCTAGCAGCTAGTGAGTGGCCATGAGACACAGGGATAAATGTAACTGTTCCCTTTGCCTCCAGGAGCAACTTGCAGGTACAAGTGGTGCTCCAAAGCTCTGAGGCAATCAGGCTAAGGTTAAACTCACATTTTTGCTTAGCATTTTCCTGCAATCTTACTCTGCAAGCTTCAGCTGCTTTCTCCTAAAGGCCATCCTCAATCACCTGCACTTGAATCCCATTTCAGGCTTTCCTTTTAGGGAATCAGACCTAAGAAAACTCATATCTCTGATTAAAGGTACTCTGTACAAGTGGTGCTATTATTATTCTCATTTTATATTGAAGAAAACAATCAGAATTCAAATCCCATACTATATCTACTGACATGTGATTTACCAAAAAAAAAAAAAAAAACTACAACACACCAAATTTACAAAATTCTATTATGTAAAATATGTCTCTTTTTTATTTTTATTATGGTACCAAATTTACTTAGAAAAGCAAAAACAAACAAACAAACAAAAAAACACAACTAAATAGTGCTGCCATGGTTAAGAGGTTAAGAGACATGTCCGGGAGTCTGACCACCAAGATTACAACCCTGGCTCTGTGACTTACTATCTTGGTGACTGAAAGCAAGTTGATTAACTTCTCAGTGCCTTAGTTTCCACATTTGTAAAGTAGGGGTAGTTGTAGTATCTTCCTCGGAATTACTTTCAAAATTTATGACTTTATAAATGAGTCTATGAAACTGATGGCCAATGTCACAAATCTTTTAGTTGGAAGGATAAAAGGCAGAAATTCTTTCAAAAATATAGAAAAATCAATAAAGTTATATATTGGGTTGATAATTTCCTTGGTAGTGAATGCTCTATCCAAAAACTACTTTAATTTTATTGCACTTAATTGGTAAACAAAGTCAGAAAGCTCTGGAATTTCCTCTCATCATATCTGAAATCATTTCTATGTATTAAATACTATGGAGATTTTGCACTATTCACTCAGAGAGTAATTAAAACATGCATTTTCTCTTCCTTTTTACTTCCTAATATCCATGGAAAGATCTAAGACCAAAATACTTTTTCAAAAAAAAAGAAAAAACAAAGCAAACACAGATAATCAATGCCCTAAGAGCCTTAATTACTTATGAAATCTGATCCCATTTTAGAAGAGAAACCAAAGGTGACATCACCAAAAAGATAGAATCATTAACATTTAGTTTAAATTATTCTTGATCAAAATATTTCAATAAATATTAGTAATCTAGTTTTCCTTCATGAAAAAGTCCCTACATCATACTTTCTCCTTTAAAAGCTTTTATAGCATCTTTAGAGAAAAAAGTCTCATCTTCCCCTAAATTTCATTCAAAATTATCTGTATCCAAAAGGTGTCAAGTCTGAACAAAAACATAAAACTCAGGTGAGGAAGTTCCTAAATTATTAGCTTACTGGGAAACACTGCATATGAATTGAATCCAATAGTAATTTTAAAAACTGATGAATCTCATACTTCTAGAAATTGAATTTTTCTTTCTTTCACTCATTATTTAATTAGGTACTTAGTTAATTACTTTATTCAGCCAGCCTGTCACAGATGCAACAGGTATTGAGAATCTTCTAAGTGTATGT
The DNA here is from genome assembly GCF_000412655.1 of Myotis brandtii. NCBI lineage: Eukaryota > Metazoa > Chordata > Mammalia > Chiroptera > Vespertilionidae > Myotis > Myotis brandtii. The sequence goes on along the minus strand of NW_005369442.1, from coordinate 4,322,441 downwards.
CACTTCACTAGGTGTTGGTACAATGACAGGCAAGGCTCTTGTCTCTTGAAGCTTACATACTTAGTGTGGAAAATTCAATAAATATTAGTAATCTAGTTTTCCTTCATGAAAATGTCCCTACATTGAAGCTTACATACTTAGTGTGGAAAAATTATAGTAAACTAATAAATGATCAAACAAGATAATTATAGTTTCTGATCATTTATATGAAGGAAGTAGATGGTGTACTGTCATAGAAGTAAGTGAAAGTTTTGGGCAGTTCTAAAAAACTGCTTTAAAAATCTGAGATTTGAAGACTACAAATAAACCAGTCAGAAAGAGTTGGAAAAAAACCTATTAAGGCTGGTACAAAGACTCTGAGTAGGGAGAGACCTGGAATGTTCAAGAAGGTGACCTAAGATCATCACCTCTCATGAAACACAATAAATAAGTGGCAAAATGTGAAACTAGAGAGGGAGACAGAATTTAGGTCATGCTGGTTTATGCAGTCTGGGCAAGGGATTTTAATTTCATTGAAAGAGCAATTGGCAGCCACTGAAGTTTTAAGTAGGAAGTGACATGATTTAATTAAAAATTAAATAAAAAATTGACTCTTGTTGTTAAGATGGATTGAAAAATAGTAAGAATAAAATCAGGAGGATAAGTAGAAGCTGGCAAAGAAATCAAGGCAGGAGATGATGACAGCTTGGAATCATAGTGGTAGCAGTGGATAGAAGTGAACAAAAGTGGGATATTTGGCAGCTAAATTGAAAGGTTTGTTGATGTTTGAAATGTAGGTAGTGAGATGAAATAAACAAAGAAATTAAATAGATATTTAGCTTAAGAACTGATGGTAGTAAAGCTGCTTCTGAAATGCAGAAGATGAGAAGTAGAGGGATGGAGAGGAAGGAATAGAGAGCCACATTTTGGTCATGCTTGTCATGGTTCTAACTGACATCAAAGTGGAGATGTCAGGTAGGCATTTGTAAATAAAAATTTTATTATCAGGAGATAATTCCAGACTGAAGATACAGAATTGGAGATGGATTTTCAAGCCTTAATAGGTCATCCAAGAAAAGAAATTTACTATATAATAAAAGGCTAATATGCAAATTGTCCCCTAGACAAGGAGTTCAATGGGAAGTGCAACCAGGGAGCAGGGCTGGCCCACCAACCCCCCACAGCCCATCCGGGCTGGCCAGGAGGAGGGGCCTTGGCCAGCCTGATCCCCACCCATGCAAAAATTCATGCACCGGGCCTCTAGTCTATAATAATAAAAGCATAATATGGTAATTAGACTGGACAGGCAAATGACCTTCCAGATGTCATTCTGGACATCCTTCCTGACAAAGCTGTGGCAGTAGGGGCCAAGGCAGAGGTAGTTAGGGGCGATAAGGCAGGCAAGCAAATGGTTAGGGGTGATCAGGCAGGCAGGCAGGGGAGCGGTTAGGAGCCAGCAGTCCCGGATTGCAAGAGGGATTTCTGACTGCCAGTTTAGGCCCAATCCAGCAGTCAGACATCCCTTGAGGAGTCCCGGATTACAAGAAGGTGCAGGCTGGGTTGAGGGACCCCCCCCCCATGCACAAATTTCGTCCACTGAGCTTTTACTAAATATATAAAAGAAACCAAGTGAAATGAGTGTTTCAAGGAATAATTACTTTAAAGATTCTTAGATTGAGTCCAGTTACAGAAGCATGAAGATGTACAGGTATTAGTTATATGTGGAAAATAGGAAGATTTGGACAGGATTCAGAGAAATATAGAAATAAAACCAAGAGATGAATTAAGAACTTTAAATATTTAGCTGAGAAAAGATGCAGAGAAATAGGTCAGGAATTCATGAATTATTTTTCTTAAGAAAGGATATATATTTTTTTTCTTCTTAATAGAGAGGCTATTGATATTCTGGATAAAATATTGGAAATTAGGAAGGAGTATAATCTTTTAAAAGAAGACAATGTAAACATAAGAAACATAAAGTTTTGTGTTTAACCTGGACAGGGTTATCTCTTCCATTTGAAGAGGAGAGAGTACATAAAATGAATAGCGATAGAGGTTTTGGCTTACAGAGGTGACTAATGGAGATGCTGAAGGTTATCTTGGATATTTTAAGTCATGAAATTTAGAATCAAGAAACCTTTGATAAGGAATGATGCTTTTTTGAAGAGTAAGTTGGGGTTGGTTGGAGAAGGAGATGATAATAGTGATAAACTAGTAACAAGGAAAGTTAGTGGCCCAGCAAAGTGTGAAATACTGGCCTTATTACTTCATTTTTGGTGTTTGTCAAAAGGAGCGATTCTAAAGACAATGTGAAAGAAGAATTAGAAATATTTCAAGAGTAGAAAATCAAGACTCTGGCCTCCTTTTAAAAGGCCTAAAATTTTAAATTATTATGATGCACCAAGTCAACATTTTCTTTATTTTAATTGAGAAATTACCTTTCCTCAAAAGTCTTCATAAAATCCATTATTAAAACTTTTAAAGTTTAGATAAACTTATGAGTTAAACCCTTTACTGCAACTATTCCCTTTTGCTTGAAAGCTTAAAATTTTTTCAAATAATATTTTACCAGTATGTCAATTTCATTGTATTTAGTGCAAATATTATAACTTCTCTTTGTTTTTATATCTTTGTGAGCATAACACATTGATAAGATGCTAAAATATAAATTTATAACTTTAATGAATTATTGTAATATGAATACCTATATAGTCAACACTTGGCCAAGAGAGAAAAAAATATTGTCAGACACCCAAATGCCCTTTCCTGGTGACAACATCCTTTCTCCCTTTCAGAGTTAACCTGATGTTATACTTCTATTTTTTAATATTGTATCCCTAAGCTACATGGTTTAATTTTTCTTGTCTTGAACTTTATATGAATGGAACTATAAAGTATGTGTTCTTTTCTGTATGGATTATTTGCTTACAGCTGTTTTTAATAACCATCCATGTTGTTTTTGTTTATCTATAGTTAACTCATTTTTATAGTTACATGATATTCTAATTTATAAATATTTTATTTTATTTAACTACTAGAGGGCTGGTGCACAAAATTCGTGTGGGGGGGGCGGTTCAGCCTAGCCTGCACCCTCTTCAATCCAGGACACCTTGGGGGATGTTCAACTGCTGGGTTAGGCCCCAACCTGGAGATCAGGCCTAAACCAGCAGTCAGACATCCCTCTCTCAATCTGGGACCACTGGCTCCTAACTGCTCACTTGCCTGCCTGCCTGATCACCCCTAGCCTGCCTGCCCCTAATTGCCTGCCTGCTGGCCTGGTCACCCCTAACTGCCTCCCCCGCTAGCCTGGTCACCGCTTACTGCTCCTCCTGGCCAGCCTGGTTACCCCCAATTGCCTCCCGCCAGTCTGATCGTCCCATGCAGCCTGCTGCTCAGTCGTTTGGTTGCCCCTCACTGCCTCGCCCCTGCCAGCCTGGTTGCCCCACACTGCCTGCTTCTCAGTTGTTTGGTCATCCCTCACTAATCCCCCTTCTGGCCTGGTCGCCTCACGCAGCCTGTTGCTCAGTCATTTGGTCTTCCCTCACTACCCCCCCTGCCGGCCTGGTGGCCCCACACAGCCTGCTGCTCAGTCGTTTGGTTGCCCCTCACTGCCTCGCCTCTGCCGGCCTGGTTGCCCCACACTGCCTGCTTCTCAGTCGTTTGGTCGTCCCTCACTAACCCCCCTGCTAGCCTGGTCACTCCATGCAGCCTGTTTGGTCGTCCATTCAGTTGTTTTGGTTGCAACGGTTGCTTAGGCTTTTATATATGCCTACCATAATACAGGACATTCCCAGTTTGGGGCTATTAAAGAAAATGATGCTATGAACATTCTTGTAGACACATTCTGATGAAACAAGCACTCATTTCTGCAATGTGTACAATGAGTAAAACTGCTAAGTTAAAGACTATAAATATCTTTAAGTTTACAGAACTGATTTCAAAGTAACAATTCCACCAACATTTTTATCAGAATTCCTATTGTTCAATGCTTGATATTCTTGTCAATGATTGATAATATCTAACATTTTCATTTTAACCAAATCTGTTGTGTGTATAGTAGTATTGTTGTTCTAACTTGTATTTCCCTGAATACTACTGAAGCAGGAGTGAGGCGTTTGTGGTGAAGGATGATTATTACTGGTATCTAGTCAGTACAGAACAGAGAGATGCTGCTAAAAATCCTACAACACTGGAGAGACCCTACAGCACTGATCTGGTCCCAAATGTCAATAGTACGAAGGTTGAGAAGCTCTGACTTAGAGGACACCCTAAGATTTCTGAGCTATTAGAAGTTGAACACGTGGATGACATTGAATTTGTGCAATTGTGATTTAGAAACAACATTTATCGATCAAAGAGAATGAAACATCAGAGCAGGCAAGAATTTTAGAAATTATCTAATTTGAACTTCTCACTTGATGGTTGAGGAAATATTAATGCCTAGAATTATTAAGTTATTCATTCTCTTAAATCTTTGCTTCCTTCTATAACACCTCCATCTCCAGAGCTCCATTAGCATCTGTGTGACCACAGTTCAAAACAAGGATTGCTCCTTTTACACATAATAAATTCTCATTGGAAATCAAGACAAAATAAATGCTTAGTTGGTCTTCAGTAAATATTGTCTGATAATTATGAAAATAAGCCATCACTTCTGAGTCAAACAAATCCCATTATATTCTTATTCACCAGATTTGCAGTGAAGTGGAAAAGGAAGGCTAAAATAAACTTTGACCTTTGAAGTCAACTATACACATATGGATAATCAACCTTCATTTTATGACTACAAAAAACATTCACTCCCAGTTTAGACTTCATCACCTTTGCTCATTTTCAATATTCTCAAAAGGGCTCAGATTTTACATCTAAGATATGTAGTACACAAACTAATTAAATATGTATTAGAAATAGTAAAGCAGTATTTTAAAAAGTTTATCTGAAGCATTTTTTACATAATTACTGATAAATCTCAAATAGAAACCTTTTTTTGGAAAAATTCCCCTATAATTCAATGTCCTTTAAGTTTTTTAGAGGTTTTCTGCTTCCAGGAGGTTCATCTGCATTAATGGTTTTTATGTGGTAATTGAAACTCCCATTAAAACTCAGAGTGGAGTGATAGGGTTCCATTTGACCCTGGATAAAACACATTCTTCCATTCTGACCTTGTTTTTGGAAACTTTTCAGTAAAGCCAAATTGAATCATGAGCTCCTGACCTAGCTTAAACATGCCCCTGAGTTCTGACATTTTGGGGGGAACATTTTATCCAGCTCTATGTCCTTTAACTGTAATTCTCCTAAAAGGCAGAAAACACGGGGATCTCCAAAATGCCTAAATCCAAATAACATATATTTGAAATGAGCTGACCTGTATTTGTTTTGTTTTTCCACCTGACACCGGTCCTAAATGCAGAAGACTGTTGGAAAGTGGTTATCTAGTTTAAAATTACACTGACTACAACCCACCCTAAGGGTTTGTTTCTTTTAATCAGTGTGATCAGTAGCCCTCTCTTGCTGTCTGCCCAGAGAGCTGCTTGCAGTTATTACTTCTACCACTGCGATCTGACACTCTATATCGTCTAAATGGGACAGATGGAGTTTCTCTAGGGTTGTGTTTCATAAGCCATATCCTTGGCAAGCTTCCCATAGACATCAGAGTAAGGCAGACTGATGTCCAATCTGTTATTTATAAAAAAAAAAAAAGATTTCATATTAAATTACAAAATGCTACTGACACAATAATAGGAGTGAAATTAATACTGTCAGATTCAGGAATATGAAAGTTTCTCAGGCATTATAAAACTATCATCACTACTTTATTCATTCATCAGCAAAAAATATGAGAGTGAGACCCTGCATCCCACTAGGTAACAAAGCATTTGAGGAGATGACCATGGGAGTGATCCACCCTTCCCCTGCTCTTTCAGGAACAAGTCAGACTTGAAAATGATGACTTCACAGGGCCGATGAGACAACTTCCATAAGTGGATCTACTGGTTCTTGAGTATTAAATCTCACACATGACCAAAAGCTAGAGATGGATAGTGACAATTCCCACATTCTACAGAGATGTTTTATTAGGTTTAGTTTTCTGCTCCTAACTTTTCATGGAAGGATGTTTTCAACTTCAATGTGGAAATTAAAAGGTCAGAAGAATACTAGTATCAGACAAAGATTAAGTTACTAAGAGTGCTGTGTAAAGCAATTGATACTAGTATGGAAAGGCTATAAAAGCTAACTTTAGACTTCTGATGGCCTTCCACTGTTTTGCATTAAATATTCCGACACATAAGAAAACACGCTGCCCCTAGTTTATTATTTTGACAATACACATACTTCTTCATTTCCCAAAATGCCATGTTATTAGTTTGCTGCATCACCCAATTTGGTACTTAACTCAGATTCTGTTTAGTGTAATCCTAGTATTTTTTAAGGAATATATCTTTTGTATCTTTAGAGTAATAAATACCTTGGAGACAAATACTCTAATAAATGCCACATGATCTTCACAGCACCAAGCAGAGAAACCGGTACAGTGGTAACCCTTCAGTAAATACCTATAAAACCAATGAAAACTGAATGATTGAATTGTTTAAGAGCAGAATCAAATGTTTGAAAAACATCAGCATGTGAATAGATTTGTGTGCTATTGGGTAAAATAAAAAACTGCAATGCAGAAAAGGTCATATTCCTGCCACAACCCCCCCTTTTATTGTACCAGTCATCAGTGGCACTAAGAATGCAGTGATCAATTTCCTTTTTAAAAAATTATTTTATTGAATTTATTGGAGTGACATTGGTTAATAAATTTTATGGGTTTTAGTTGGAAAATTCTATAATACATCATCTGTACATTGTGTTGTATGTTCACCACCATAAGTCAATTCTCCTTCCATCATCATTTATCTCCTCTTTACCATTTTCTACATCCCCGTATGCCCCCCTCTCTCCCTGCTGTCTGTGTCTATCGGAGTTTTGGGTTTTTTTGCTTTTTTTGTTTTTGGCTTAATCCCTCACCTTTTTTTCTCCAGCACCTCAAAACCCCTCCCTTATGACAGCTGCCAGTCAGTCTGTTTTCTGTATATATGAGTCTGTTTCTATTTTGTTTGTTGGTTTATTTTGTTCATTAGATTCCACATATAAGTGAGATCATATGGCATTTGTCTTTCTCTGACTGACTTATTTCACTTAGAATAATGCTCTCCACGTCGATCCATACTGTCACAAAAATTAAGATTCTCTTTTTTTTTACGGTCGAATAGTATTCTGTTGTGTTAATGTACCACAGCTTTTTTATCCACTCTATTGATGGGCCCTTGCGGTTTTCTAAGACTTGGCTACCACATTGTAAACAATGCAGAAATGAACATAGGGGTTCATATATTCTTTCAAATCAGTGATTTGGGTTTCTTTTGATATATTCCCAGGAGTAGAATTCTTGGGTCATAAGGCAGTTCCATTTTAAAATATTTGAGGAAACACCATATGCTTTCTACCATGACTGCACCAATCTGCATTTCCATCAACAATACATGAAGGTACCCATTTTTCCACATCCTTGCCAACATTTGTTGTTTGTTGATTCATTGATGATAGCCATTCTTACAAGTGTGAAGTGATATCTCATTGTGGCTTTAATTTGCATTTATCTGATGAATAAAAGAGGAAGCACTTGATCTGGGTCTTGAGCCCTGAGTAGAAATTCAACCACAATGTAGAAAAAAAAAAAGAATCTGGCTCTATGTTCTACAGTAGATATTAAGATAGATAAGGTTTTAATGATGACTAGAAATTAATGAACATTTTCAAGAATAAAACATGATCTGAACCTAGAAGGAAATGTATAATTTACATAAGTGTAGAGGTAGAGATGTAAGTATCAAGAAGCTTATATACAAATGAGACTAATTGTGGCTAGTGTTCATAAAATGAAGAAAGGCAACCCCAAGGAGCACTATCTAATGTCTTGACTCTAATTTGCATCTATCAGTGAACTATTCTAAGTGCACAAATACTAACTTGGTACACTCATTTTATTGTTACATGTTTTGGACTATCTGGCAAATATCATTTTACACAGATGGAATCAATGACTACAAGATCCTAGAGAAAATATTTTACTAAAAATGTTATTTGCAATTTACTGAGTTCACCAAGACAATAATATACTATTTTTTAAATCAAACAGATAAAATAGCTTATCAATATACCAGTATCTGCTAAATATTTTATTTCTAGCATGGGTCATTTCATGAAAGAACATCTTTCAGAAACATGTATTAAGTAAAGAAGCACCTAAGAAGTTTAAATTGGAATCCATATCTAGACAAATATAGTTGAGCTTATGTGAACTGCAATAAATCAACAATAGTAAAAAATATATATAATCCACAAAAGATTTATTGGCATAATCTCCTATAGTACATCTGGTGCCTTTAGATAGCTAATAGAACTGATTTACCAGGAATGACATGTCAAAGCCCTAAGAGAAAATGACTCCTGCCAGATGCCACCTATAATCACTTTCTGCTGGTTCTAATATCTTTCTCTCACTGGATGGCCTCAATCCATTCTGGCAGATGCAACACAGAGAACAATGTCAGCAGACATTAGAAATGAAAGGGAAGTGTAAATGAAAATACTGCTGTGCAGTAGGTCACACTGCAAACTCAATACATAGAGGTTTAAGAGCAGTAACAATTTGGTTCCTTTTCATTTTGAAGTGTCATCCATACTTTTAAAAGTATTTCACAATAAGAATGGCTTTATAATAAGAGACTTTTTAATCTCATAGGCAGATTTAGAGAGCGTAGTCCTCAGAGTTAAGGAGACACTTTCTTCTTGCCTTTCAGCATTCGTTATTCATTGCAACAAGTAGTTATTGTGTTCCATATCTACTATGTGTTTACCCCTCTACTAACACCAACGAGGGTTACACAAATAAAGATGCTGACTCTATGGAGCTTGACTTAAGTGAGTACAAATGCACTTATAGAGAAACTCTTCCTAGAAAAAGTTCAAGTTGTATTCAACTATAGGCCAAGCCTTCCCTTTCTGATATCTATTTAATTTTCTTCAAGTGCTCTAATTTCTGAATCTCATTCCTATTTTCTCAAGGTGCTTTTGAAAACCTCTTGAAAAACTTCCATCAGCAATGAGCGTTGCTTCTCAAAATTAGAAAGACAATAAATCCCAGAACTTGGAAATGCATCTGTATTTCAGTATGTTGTCTTAATCAAGATGTTTTGCTTCTCCAGCCTGTGTTTCTCAGGTTTATTTTTTGACAACTACCCTGATAAAAGTCATTAGTGTATAAAGCTCCAAGAGTAATACTTTGAAGGAATTACTAAGCATAATATAATTAAACCCCAAAGGAGAAAAATAATTTACATTTATGACAAAAGCTCTTTTATCTGTTTTTTTTTTTTTTACTTTATATATCACCAGCCCTCAATCATATTAGTGTGCACCGAAAGATTAGTTCATGGGACAAAATGCTATGTTGTTCAGTATCTAGCTCACGCTTGGCACTCCACAGGCACCAACAGGTCTACCTTAATAAGCCTTAGAAGATAAAGACATCATCTGCACTCCACTGTGTTAAATTATATTCTCTTCAGATTCAATTGCAACAATGCCAGGACCTGTTGAATTGATGAAATGTTCTTTCCTTGACAATAGAAATCTCAAGTTGGACATTATTTTGCCCTAAGATAAAAGACTTAGCAGGTAGGAGCAAAGATTCTCTATGAGGAAGGCAATCAAAGAGCTAGGTTGTTCTCAAAATGACTAATTTATAGAATGATAATGACTCAATTTTTCTTTCTCAGGTGAGTTTAGAGGCAGTATTTTTGAGAACTAAGGAGGGTCTCATTTGTCAGTCTTTCTCAGTAAAATGTCTCAATTATTTGCCTTTACAATCCTTTTGATGACTGTTCTGCTGCCTGTGATGAGAATCAAGAAAAAAAAATACCACCTCATTCCCACCATAATGGCTCTGTTTTTATTGTATTACCATTTTCATTTTAATGCTCTCTCTTGGCCACCCACTGTACAGAAATCATTAGCTGAGCTTCCTATCTTCTAGGACTTTGTCTCAGTAGTGAGCACAGAATCCTAAAGTGGGACATGGATACCAGTTCAAGGACTGTAGGTGTGAACTGTGGGCATGAACTGAGGTCACTCAGAGAGAGCTGACTGTCCTGGGAGTGGAATATATGACAAGAATTATAAGACTGTGTTCCTTAGTATATGAAATAATGCTCTTCATCAGCATATCTATAATCTCACAATGTTACCTATATCTAACATTGCATATATTAAAATGATTTCTATTAATGCTTTGCAGGGCCCTCTGGAAAAAGAGTGCATTCCAGCATTCCATAACCAAAGTCATTTTATGACTATTATAGAATCTTTTGGGATAAAAGAATCCTTGTGCAATGAGAGTCTTTCTTAATATGTTTGCATCATTTAACTTTATCACTAGGTGTGCTTTTTAGTGATTTGTACTATTTCAGTTTTATGATAGATTGAAATAAAACACAAATAACATTTCACCTGACAGTTTTAGCTTTGAATGCATTGCGAGGTGGTGAAGTACAGCTAGCATACTTTAAAGCCAGACAGGCCTGACTAATTCCAGTTCCTTCACTCAGTAGCTACAGAACCGTAAGAAAACCATCAGCCTTCTGAAGGGCTACACTAGTCTCCACTTGAAATGGCGTTGAGGACCAAATGAGCAAACTTACATTAAACCCTAAGCACTGCCTCGCCAGTTTGGCTCAGTGGATTGAGCATTGGCCTGGGGACCAAAGGGTCCCGGGTTCAATTCCAGTCAAGGGCATGTATCTTGGTTTCAGGATCCTTCCAGGCCTGGGCCCCAGGTCGGGGTTCCTGCAGGAGGCAACCAATTGATGTGTTTCTCTCACATTGATGTTTATCTCTGTCTTTCCCTCTTCCTTCCACTCTTCCTAAAAATCAATGGAAAAATATCCTCAGGTGAGGATTAACAAAAAAACAAAACAAAACAAACAAAACAGATACACAAAATACTAAAATACATTTGTTTGCAAGATGTTTGCTGAGTTGTATTCCTTTCCAGAGGTTCTAGGGAAGATTCTGTTTCCTTGTCTTTTCCAGATGCTACCCACATTTATTGGCTAATGGGTCCCTTCCTCCACCTTCAAAACAGGAACACTGCATCTTTTTGACACTCTTCCATCCTCACATCTTTCTCTAACCACAACCTGACATAGCCGAGAATTTTTCTTTTCTTTCTTTGTTTCTTTTTTTTTTTTTGCTGCTGGGGATTCATGATTAGATTGTCCTTTAAAGATAACACAGGCTAATCTCCAAATCTCAATCTCCTTAACCTTACCTGGTAACCACATTTGCAAAGTTCTTTTTTTCCAAATAAGGTGACATATATAAGACTCCAGGGATGAGACTGTGGACATCTTTGGGAGGTCATTATTCTACCTACACAGTTGTACATGATATTTTATCAGAATTTGGAAAATATGTCTCCATGAAAATAGTGTTATAGATGATAGTTATACCTACAGATTCATTCACAAAATGTTTAATTCATAATCTCAACCATAAAAATACACTAAGTGAACAAATAGGCAAAATACAGTGCCAAAAGAGGTATGCTGAATTTACCTTGAATGTCTGATATGGAATTCACAAACCCTAAAATCTTGAGCTTAAAGTGGAGGATTGGGGTGAAGAGGATGGAGTGAGGATGGGATTGAGGAACTATGGCATAAGAAACTGTGATGACTGAAAGGGCGAGGGCTATGCCCTCCATCTTGCCCCGTATCCTCCATTTGGGGCAGCCGCCATGTGCTCAGGAAAGTACCTTCTTCCCGGAAGCCCAGGCCTCTGCTGGCCACGCCCGGGATTTCTTTAAAGTAACCAATGACCCAATGACAATCAAGGGATGTGCGTGCCATAGAGATGACCACATCCTGTGTAACAAGACCCGACTTGCACCTGGCCAATCGGCAGGGCCCACAGTCAGCTCCCCTCCCCTCACTCCACCCCCTATTAAAACCCTGTTTTTCCCACGGCAGTCTCACTCTGCTTCCTGTCGCTGCGTTGGCCAGGAGGGGGAGTCAAGCTCGCTCAAATAAAGGACCCTCTGCTTTTGCATCGGACTTGGCTGGCTCCCTGGTGTGGTCTTTTGGGGATCTTGAAATCTGGGCATAACAATGACCAATTTTATCTGTCAACTTGACAGGGCTAAGGGATGCCCAGATAGCTAGCAAAACATTATTTCTGAGTGTGTCTGGGTGAGAGTGTTTCTGGAAAGTTAGCATTTCACTTAGTAGACTGGAAAAGGAAGGTCCTCATTATCTAAGTCCTGAGGGTCTAAATAGATCAAAAAGGCAAATGGGCTGCAAGTCAGTGTGGCTCAGTGGGACTCGAACCAGGAGGTCATGGTTCAATTCCCAGTCAGGCACATGCCCAGGTTTCTGGGTTGTTCAGGAGGTAGCCGGTTGATGATTCTCATCATTGATGTTTCTATCTCTCTCTGCCTCTCTGAAATCAATAAACATGTATTCTCTCTCTCTCTCTCTCTCTCTCTCTCTCACTGACCTGGGACATCTATTTTCTCTTTCTCTGGGACAGGAGAGTTCCTGCTTCTCAGTCCTTGAACTCAAATTGAATTATATTATCAGCTTTCCTGGGTCTCCAGCTTGCAGGTCATGGGACTTCTAAGTCTCCATAATCACACGAGCATTCCCATAATAAATCTATCCTTACATATTTCCACATATAGCCCACTGATTCTGTTTCTCTGGAGAATCCTCAGTGCTCTATGTAGCCTCATCCTTGAAATTTTTAGGAGTTTCATCTTTATCTATGGTGACCTCCCCATTATCCCATTACAAGGCTTCCTCTGCTTCAATACATGGTAGGGCAACGGGTTCCATTTCCTCTGCCACCTTTGGTTTTCTGCCAAAAGCTTCTCTACTATCCTTCTTACTTAAGCCCAGGATTTGGACTCATAGCTCATTTCTGCAGCTCCTATACTTGAAATTCACTCTGAGTTGTCACTGTGACGAACAAAGAGAAAACTCAAGAATCAAAAAGCTTCCTAGAATGCCTCCTCTATTCTCTTCTCGTCTTGCCTTCACCTTCTCCCATTACCCCTGACTTCAGGAAGCACAACATTTTTCCAGGGGAAATTTAAGAATCAGAAAT
>NW_005369442.1:4308158-4309226 GCF_000412655.1 Myotis brandtii | reverse complement strand
TCCTAAGCAGTGGATGTAGAGAATAGAGGGGACCCAGGAAGATGCAGACACATGGTGGCAGTGAACTACAAAGCATCGTGGATGATTTCTTGGTGATCAGTCTTGCTTAAAAAATAAAATTAAATTAAATCTGGTAGAATTTTAGAAATAATAGACTGTACCTATATCATTTTTACAGACTAGAAAAATATACCTAGATTTCATCAAAAGAGTATATAATGTAGAAGCGTCTTATATGTTATACCTCTTCCCTTTTTTGTTTTATACACCAGATAATGCAGGACCTCTAACTTCTCATCAGCAAGAGTTTCTGAGTCTCCCAAAGCTGCCGTGCAGTGGCTGATCACAAGCCTTCTCTATCACAAAAGCATCAGTCATATTTCTACCTTGCTCCCATGCCCTCCACTGCCCTGAAGCAAGGCAAAGGCATCCCTGAGCCATCTCCTGGAGACTATGATGTCTTCCCTTAAAACATTCCTAACCCCCTGCTGCTGCTGCAGGGGGCACTCAATGTCCTGAAGTAGTCCTGCATCTCCTGATGCAGAGAAGACATGCTGCATCCACATAATATTAAATCAACGAATAAATAAATGAATGTATGAATAGATAAATAAATAAAAAGTTTCTGCCCTACCTTGGCTCACACATCGTTACCCAGAATTCGGTTTCTTTGGCCACATGCAGTTCAAGGTGCCCTGGATTAAGGCGTTCTGCTTCCACTTGCAGCCGTTCACAGTGTGAGAGACTGGGGACCAACTTCCCCATTAAGGTCCCAAATGACCCCTCCTTGGATGTGTGTAAACCTTTTTCAAATATACTCATGTGAATTTGACTCCTGGAAAATTGCGTTTATTCCGTTGGGAACAGCTTAGACTAAAGCTAAAACTCCCACTGCATAAAGAATATATTAGGTTTTAAAAATAATAAAGAACATACTGGAAGTGTTTCCTAGCTTTATTGGAAGTAGACATGTTTGCGGACAAAAACATGGTGTTTTATGGAAAGTAACATCCCAGGGTGGTCTGATCATAAATTCCTAAACTCGGCAACTCATGGTGGGTAATGCGC
>NW_005369442.1:4304814-4307994 GCF_000412655.1 Myotis brandtii | reverse complement strand
TTTAGTAAGAGGTTTATCTTTGCTTTAAGCCAGCTCTGTCCATTGTTCCTCTGCATGGAGATTAACACACCTTTAAAATGCCTCTTTTCAGTCCCCTCAGAAGGAAAATGACCTCAAGAAAGCACATACCATTGTTAACTATCCTGTAATCTCCCCCCCACACACACACCTTGTTTTCTCCCAATTTCTTGGACTCTTCCTTACTTTCCTTCCTTAATTCCAAATGCAAAAAAACAAAACAAAACGGAGCTTCAAACTGTCATTTTGAGAAGCATTTTTCTCAGTCTGTTGAGATCTTGCTTTCAGCTGTATCCTCTGTTTGGCTCAAATACATTTTTATAAAAATTCTCTACAGATTTGGATGTTATTACATTGACATATTACACCATTAAGTAATACAAAGTGTTGTCATATTTGAGATAATAGCGATGCCTTTTTGGATGAAAATAGTTGGCACTGTTTATCACCAATCAGATTCCCATTTTGTTGTGACTTGTGGTCACTATAATAATTTTGTTAATTTGAACCACAAATATTCCTTGAGCATTGTTGTTACATCCCAATGTTTTTTATAGGCTCTGACTCAATCCTCCTGCTAATTGACTACATTCACTTGCACTCACTAAATTATTTACTAGTAACAGTACAAAACACATACTCTTGAGGCCCTTAAAATTAAAAATGAAATCCCTGTTCAAAAGTAGCTCATAATTTTGTATGAAACTACATTAATAAAAGATACTAAAATCAAACTACTTTAACGATGCCTGTGTTTAGTTATACTGACAAATAACAATGGAATTTAAAAAAAGAGTTTACAAACATGTTGTTAGATGAATAAAATGGACTTTCTCAAAGAAATAACGTGGAGAAATATTCTTTTCACAGAGAAATAAAAGAAGAATGTAAAAACCAGAAAATTGCTTGAGACTCTCCAAAACAGGTACGGGTGTGTACAAGTTCAAGTGTGTTTAAAAGTTCAGGCTGGGTTTCAACTACAGAGAGGCACAGAAGTTCCTGGATTTGTTTATAAAATAATTCTGATGTGTAGGGAAGATATAATGTTACCTAAAAAGAAATCTGATATTTGTCCTAAGCTACTGAGAGATGACATCTAGGCCCCTGGAATACCCTGCCTGGTAAAATGTCTCTGTTAGTGCTTTGGCCAATAGGCAGTCTTGTAGTGTGACTCATGATAGGAAACTAGAGCAGGGCACATATGTTATGATCTCAGAGGAACTGGAGACTAAACCTCCAAAAGAGGCTGGAAACTAAAGGTCAGCCCGATGAGCAACATGTGATGGAGCCCCAATAAAAACTTAGACACCAAAGACTTAGTTGAGTTCCCCTAGTCCACAATTCTCTAAGAAATCAATGCTGTCCAAAAGTTCACAGAGAGAAGACCACGGGAAGCTCTGTGTTTGAGCCCATTCTAGACTTCACCCTATGCATTCCTTCCTTGGGTTGCTTCTGCTTTGTACCTTTTACTGTAATAAAACTTCAGTCATAAGCACAGCATTGTCCTGAGTTCTGTGTGTCATTTTAGCAAATTATCAAAACTGACATGGTAATGAGAACCCACAAATTTTTAGCCAGCTGGTCAGAGGGAAATCTGTGGACCCATGAATTTGTAGCCAATGTCTATCTTGAGGCCAGTCTTGTAACGGACTGTGCCTTTAACCTGTGAGCCATGGCCCAACTCTGGGTTTAAGGAATCATTGCAACTGAAAAAAAGTATTTTTCTTTATGACTTATAAACAAGATAAAGGGCAAATAGAAACTGGATAGAACAATGTCACTGTCAGTTTTCATAAGAATTACCAAGATTTAAGTGAAATAATTTAGTCCTCCAATAATGATTGTGACTTCTCATTCATGGTATGGTACTCCTGGCAATTAAGATTAAGATGTGAGGGGAAAACTCCAGCTCCTTCCCAAATTCTTTAACAGAACTCCAATGAGTAATCAGAAGGACAGGACGAGGGCTAGAGGAATCACCAGGTGAGGTACTTTTTGTTCGGTATTGTTTCTCTGATGCCAATTACAGTGCTATGCATGGCAGGCTACTGCCTTGGAAGAAAAATTTCCAAATGTCTTTATTTCCTCATTAGCATTTAAACAATCAAACCTGGGAGATCAATGCTCAGGGAGTTCTCTCTAGAGAAAGTTCCCAAGGTGAAGATGCCACTTTGATCTGTGCTTTGGATTTCAGAGGGAGACAAAAGAGAGAAAGGAATAGAAGTTAAATGGTTATTCATATGGATTACAACTTTCTCGTTTCAAGGTAGTGACTTAGTGATAGTGAGTAGTGCTAAATGTGAGTAATATCAAAAGTGAAGATGAGTTCCTTTGCCATCTTCACCTCACCCCTATCTACTTTCACCCCCATGTATCTTCAAAGAGATTATATTTCAGACTATCTCCTCACACAGGCAGGTATAGACCTATCAATTTAGTTATTACAGTCCAGCGATTGCATCTAGATTGGCACTCTGACATTTTACCTTCCTAGTCACTGTTTTGTATACATGACCAGATGGGACACAGAAATAGTGGAGAAAAGAGATGCAGGACTTACCAGAGGAGGATATAGTTGTATATTGAGAGCTACAGAACAGATCACCCAAATCAGGACTGAAAGAAATTCACTGTCAGACACATTCAAGGAGTCTCTGAGCCCCAGCTGGAGCCAAAAATAAAACCTGCTGAGCCAGACAATGCCTTAGGATCATCAAGTCAAAAGATCTGAACAGAAGTAAGCTTTAGCTTCAGTGGCCAGGAGACTGCCTAGGCATGAAGTGGACAAGAAACATATTCTGGAGACCAGAGGAGCCAGGGGTCATTCTCTACCTAGTAACCCATCTCCTTCACACATGCTAAGATCACACCAACTTCAAAAAGACCTTCTAAAAGACAGAATACCTACAAATCTTTTTAAGAAGCTGAGAGGATCTGAAGATATTACTTAAATGATTGAATTGGGCTAAAGTTTAAATAGGATAGAACATTTTGGTTTGGCTTTTACTGTAAATGTAAATGAGTAAAAATGGCTTAGAAAAGGAAGAGCAGATTGTTTAAATCCCAAACAAAGAAATCATATTTTCCCTGCACTATTTTGTTACTACTTGGGTTCAAGTTTGCAACCCATTAAACAACTTAATGATTAATTTTCTCTAGATA
>NW_005369442.1:4292695-4304673 GCF_000412655.1 Myotis brandtii | reverse complement strand
GTCAAGGGCATGTACCTTGGTTGTGGGCACATTCCCAGTGGGAGATGTGCAGGAGGCAGCTGATCGATGTTTCTCTCTCATCGATGTTTCTAACTATCTCTCTCCCTTCCTCTCTGTAAAAAATCAATAAAATATATTTAAAAAAATTTATGAGAATTAAATTATTATAGATTTCTCCACTTAATTAGTTTTAAAGCCCAATAAACTGACAGTTGCCTATTCAACTAACCATAGAGGACCTATCTCTAATTGGCCTGTCACAGATGCCTAAACCAACAGAGCTTAGCTGCAGCAAACATGGCTTTGGTGCTAGCAAATTGGATGCAGACAAGAACCTCAGCTCCACTGACAATAGGTAGCACCATCCTATCATCCTAGAAACAGCATATTATAGCATGATGAGGACACAAACATGGGCAGACATAATGCCATTGTTACATTATAGCTTGGATACTGTTTTATCCTCTCAATGCATGTGCCAGTTTAACATTAAATTAATGTTAATTTAATCTATCAATGAGCACTTCTGTATTTAAACACCATTTCTTATAGGAGTATAAATTCAGTCTTGGAACCCCAGTATCTGAACCAAAATAAAAACTACTGTTTATTTTAATAAAGAGATTTTTTTGTCACATATCATAAAAATGTGAACTAATTTCATATCCTCAAGGTCACACTGAAAGAACTCCACAATCATAGATATTTCTTATAGCCATAATTATGTGATATTTGCAACCTAGTACAAACCTGAGTAAAGTTTCTGATATACTTGGTCTTTGGTGTCTCTAATAAAATGTATTGTTTTTCATAGTCCCTGAACCATGGGGACACAGGTTCTGTTAGCAACCAACTCATATATGTGCCCAAATCCTCCTTACCTAGCATGTTAATAATGAACAGCTATTATAAAAGTGGGTAATTCCTATATGCAGAATTTTTCAAGACAAGAACATATGTAATATGACCATTTTCAAAGGTTCAGAGTTCAAGAATTAAAGGACCCAAAGACTTATCTGAAGAGAACACTTTAACACCAGCATTCAGGGAATAACATTTAAGAAAACCAAATGCCTCTCTACCCCGTCAGAGTGGGTTTAACCAGGAATAATTTGGTAGACACCCCTATTATTTACAAAATAATTGAGTTGCAGATGCAATGTTTTTAAACATGTTTTGCTGATATTGTGTGAGCAGAATTTTAAAGATTATCTGACACACACAAGAAAACAGAAAATTATGTAATACCTTGAATATATTAAAACAAAAACATCTACTTTCATCATGTCTCTATAGTACATGTTTATGAGGCAGATGCTTCAGAAATGTCGCTCTTAGCCATTGATTTCCAGTGTCCTCCATTTGTGAGTTAAGAATGCTCAGGACAAATGAAACAGAATTAAAGCACTGTTGCCTTTCTTCCTCATCTGTTTCCAGCTTTCCTAGACAACCAACTTTCTCAAATGGAAATGATAATAAGAGATAAGAAATAGGAGAAAAATTTCAACTACCTGAAATGTGAATAGTTCTAGAGCATGGTGATTCACAAATCTGTTTCATTCCTGGGGAAAAAATACAGTGAACCCCTGAGAAAATACTTCTTGAGGACCCAAACCTCTGAGTAAAAGTAGCCTAACTTCCTAGTTTTACCTACAATAGCCTATTGTTACTTTGTTCTTGAAATAAAACAGAATTTGTTTAAGGGCCGACTTCAAAGCAATTTGGTTATTATTAGATCAGATACAGCCAGTTTAACCTCAGTGAAATTATATTTTCTTAAAATTCAGTTTGAGCCAATACCATTATAAAATCAAATATTTTAAGTAAATAATACACATCGATATTTCTATTGTATTAAGAGTTTATGTGCATTATCTTATTTAATTTGCACAATGAGATAGGTACTATGATTATCTCTATGCACAAATGAGGAAACCAAAGCTAAGAAAGATTGAATAATCTCCCACTCCAACCCACTGTAGCAAGATTAGAGCATGATCTGTATGATATCATATAACCATCGCCCTAAAAACTAAAGGCAAAGAAACAAAATTAATATCCTCCATTTTTTTACTTAGTTACCAAAAGATGGGAGGCAGCAAACAAATTAAAATTAAAAACTTAATTATAAGATATACTATATAATAAAAGAGTAATATGCAAATTGACCAAAAGACAGAACAACTGGTCACTATGATGTGTACTGACCACCAAGGGGCAGACGCTCAATGCAGGAGCTTCCCCTTAGTGGTCAGTGCACCCCCACGGGGGGAGCGCTGCTCAGCCAGAAGCTGGGCTCACGGCTGGCAAGCACAGTGGCGGTGCTGGGAGCCTCTCCCACCTCCGCTGCAGGTGGGCGGTAGGAAGTGAGGGATCCCAGACTGCTAGAGCCCCAGACTTCGAGAAGGATGTCTACCAGCCGGCTTAGGCCCGATCCCTGGGGGAATCAGGCCTAAGATGGCAGGCAGAAGAAGCTGGGCTCACGGCTGGCGAGCACAGTGGCGGTGCTGGAAGCCTCTCCCACCTCCGCTGCAGGCGGGCGGTAGGGAGCGAGGGATCCCAGACTGCTAGAGCCCCAGACTTCGAGAGGGATGTCTACCTGCCGGCTTAGGCCCGATCCCTGGGGGAATCAGGCCTAAGATGGCAGGCAGAATCCTCCAAGGGGTCCCAGACTGTGAGAGGGTGCAGGCCGCGCTAAGTCCCCCCTTTCCCCCCAGTGCATGAATCTCATGCACTGGGCCTCTAGAAAACATAAAAAGAGACATTTGAATGAATGTTTTTCATGATTTGTTTAGAGTATAGTTAACAGGCTTCCATCACCTAATCAGCAAGAATTTATCCCCCAAGGGGTCCCAGACTGTGAGAGGGTGCAGGCCACGCTAAGTGCCCCCTTTCCCCCCAGTGCATGAATCTCACGCGCTGGGCCTCTAGTAAACATAAAAAGAGACGTTTGAATGAATGTTTTCATGATTTGTTTAGAGTATAGTTAACAGACTTCCATCACCTAATCAGCAAGAATTTAATCATTTTAATTTTTTATTTATTGATTGATTTTAGAGAGACAGAGAGAAAGGAAGACACATCAATTTGTTTTCCCACTTATTTATGCATTCATTGGTTGATTCTTGTATGTGCTCTGATTAGGGATTGAACCGACAACCTTGGTGTATCAGGACAATGCACTAATCACCTGGCCAGCACAAGAGTTGATTCATTTTAAATCTGAGGTGTTTCTTCTTATTTTTTCTGTTCTATAAATTAATACCATTTTATGATTATAGTAGAGGCCCAGTGCATGAAATTTGTGCACAGATAGTGTGTCCCTCAGCCCAGCCAGCACCCTCTCGTAATCCTGGACTGGTGGCTCCTACCTGCTGGCCTGCCTGCCTGCCTGATCACACCTAACCACTCTGCCTGCCTGCCTCATGCCCCTAACTGCTCACCTGCCTGCCTGATTTCCCTAACCACTTTGCATGCCCGCCTGATCACCCTTAATCACCTCTGCCTGTCTGATCTCCCCTAACCACTCACCTGCCTGCCTGATCACCCCTAACCACCTCTGCCTGCCTGATTGCCCTTAACCGCTTGCCTGCCTGATCTGCCTAATCACCCCTAACAACTCTGCCTGCCTGCCTGATCACCCTTTACTGCTCACCTGCCTGCCTGATTGCCCCTAACTGCCTCTGCCTTGGCCTCCACCGCCGCAGTTTCATCCGAAAGGATGTCTGGAATGACATAACTCTGCCTGCCTGATTTCCCCTAACTGCCTCTGCCTTGGCTTCCACAGCCGCAGTTTCATCCAAAAGGATGTCTGGAATGACATACGGAAGGTCATTTGGCTGTCCAGTCTAATTAGCATATTACGTTTTTATTTTTATAGATTGGACACTTTTCTACACTTGAAAACCACATAAAATAAACAAACAAAAAAAGTGTTCCAAATGAAAGCTCATTTTTTTTTTTTTTTTTTGTCATCAGTAACACATTCAACTATGATCAGGATATCACTTTAAATTTTAATAAAATGTTCTATTTATTTGTGGATTCTAATGTGGTAATACATTTGATCTGCCTTATTTATTACCCCAGACTTTTATAGTACTAAGGAAATGCCTGGCTTACAGAGATTATTTTCTAACTTTGAGTTAAGTGGATAATATGGATAATTGAATTAATTTATATGTGTATATTAGTAACCCAATAAAATGTTGTTTTTCCACATAAGAGAATCTTCATTTAAAAGGGTACTTTCAATCTCAAGTTCTGATTAAAACAGGTATATATTCCTTACCCTCCAGATAAAGTTCTTTGCATTGCATTAGCCTGAAATGTTTTTAGGGTGCTTAGACATTCATAATGAACCTATCGAAACTAAATACCTGTTCTAAGTTCTTTGCCTGGAAATGGTTTCATTATCGGTATATTGCTCCTTCAGTATTTAAATGCTGCACTATTTTAGCAAAGCATGACAGAATTAGCTATGGATGTTGAATAGTTCAAACTGTTTCACATAATAAGTGTCTGCTTTCAATGTTTCCTGAGAGGTTATTTCATTTCCTCTGCCTCCCAAAGAGATGAAACTGTATACAAATTCAGAAATGGGTCTGCCCTCTGAATTTCACAGCAAAATAAAGCACAGAGGATAAATCATCCTCGATAATGAAAATGATGTTCTCCGTGGAAATCTTCTTACATAATACAGGAGAAGGATAGTAAGCGTTTTAATTTTTCATCTGAATCTACTGCTTTAGGCCATTAGCAAAGATCATTACAGCCCTACAGAAAATCACACTAATGTTGTGTTGTCACCTTTCAATTGAGCGGGAGCCATCATCATGTTCAGAAACAGAAAATATGATTTCTTTAATCAAATCTGCATGAACAAATTCATAATCTATGATGTGAATTAGGATGCTCTTACAAGAGAATACGCTTTAGAGTCAAGCAAGTGATTTAAATATTTTAAAAATTTTGTTAGTTTTTTCTTTTTTGTTTAGTGGGTATTAGCATTTGTATAAATATAAATCATAAATTAACATTTCAAAACAAAAATAATAGCTAAATAAATAAACCACATATCTATAGACACTGAGCCAGGACTGTCCTAAATGTTTTTACATACATAACTTCATTCAAAATAAATATACTGATAAGGAAATGCCACTCCAAATGTCACTGGGTTATGTATGCTTGGAAAACCCTTTCTAGTAGTTGACCTATAATTTACGGAAAATAAACTGTGAACTTAACTCTGGATTTTAAATTTGCTATTTTTTCTCATTCATTCAACAGAAAAGAGGCCATTACATACAAGGCCCTGGGGATCTGAAATTTAGAATCCTCCTCCAAGGAGCACACAAGCTAGTAGAGGGATTGATGTCCCAATGGGCTTTTCTCATTTTCAAAAACCAGGACAACTTAAGAAACCTCCCAAAGTGTCAAAATCTTCATAACAAAAATGAGGATATTATAGATTCTTATTATAAAGTTTATAAAAATACTATGTAATGCTTAATAAAAGGCAGTTAACATTCAACAAACCATTGACATATTCTTATTGGAAGCTTAAGAAACCTGAAGTGGAGGCTTGTCAGAATTCTAGTGTTCTGGATTTAAACAGAAAAAATATCTGGAGACCAATATAAGTAAGAAACTGACAGCCATAGAATCTAAAAAGTAATGACAAAAACTTTATTTTAATATTTTTTCTCACTCTAAAGGTAAAACATGTTCTCATGTAATAAGCTTTACATGAAAAAAATATTTCTCCTTCTTGACTTAGGAGAGGTCTTAACATTATAACAGGAAATTGTCTTGGATAGATTTCACATCATCATTTTATTAGGATTTGAAGAGCACTGTACACCATCTGCCAAACAGTAATCTGTTCCCAGCCAGAACAGCAAAAACTATTGGTGGATCTTTCTTTTTTAATATATTTTATTGATTTTTTTCAGAGAGGAAGGAAGAGGGTTAGAGAGTTAGAAACATTGATGAGAGAGAAACATCGATCAGCTGCCTCCTGCACACTCCCCACTGGGGATGTGCCCGCAACCAAGGTACATGCCCTTGACCAGAAATGAACCTGGAACCTTTGAGTCCGCGGGCCGATGCTCTATCCACTGAGCATAACCGGTTAGGGCAAAAAACTATTGGTGGATCTTAACACGTCGTCTGTTAGGCTTCCTTGTCATTTGAAGTTGCTACTCACCTTTCTCTATCACACCATCTCCATTAATTGCTAAATTCTGAGAGGACAGATGCAAGGCCAAGTTCTCTATTCTTTAAGAAACTGTGCTGTTAGAATCGCCCTCCCCATTCTATCCAGTTATTCCATAGTGTGTGTTTGTTTTATGAAATCTACTGGAAAAAAAAATGGAGTTCCTTTTTCTAAAATATTGGAGATAAACTAATCTCTTTCTTCTTGTGGACTTATATAATTTGCTGTTTTCTGGCATGTTCTTTCTTCCTCACCACAGCACTGAAAATAGTGTGTAGTTTGTCTTAGGCCATAGAAGCAAAAAGTCAGATTGGGGTTTAATATTCAAAGATAATAAACTATTAAGAAAAATTAAACAAAATTTAGGAGTAAACAACAACCCCAAATCTAAAGAAGAAATTTTCATAGTAAAAGTAGGACGACAGGGGGAAGCTGGTAATCATCCCTCACAGAGTGGAAGGGAAGTGAGAACATAATCAAAGGTGATGTATGAACTTCGGATAATTGCATGGATGACTTTTAAACTTAAGACAATGAAATTTGAGAGATTGAATTTCACAAAAGTTTGGGTATTTACTGAACAGATTATGTATCACTGCTAAAAAAATATTTTGGACCATTTGTTACTGAGACAGGGAAACATGAATAACTTAATAAAATATACATAATCCAAACAAGATTTGAGCAACATACCTCTTTAATATAAAGAGACACTTTGACTAGACCTTGGTCAAAAGTCATTAGAATTAAAAGGACAAGTTTTGACCAGTGAAGTACAATAGAAACATATTTAAGAAAATGAGATTTTAAAGTGATATGCTGTCCCCCAAATCTAAGGTCTCTCTAAAAATGCTGTGTTTCCTAATGTTTACCTTTGACATGGGACTATGGGCAGGAAGTAGAGAAAAAAAATGTGTTTTTTATTTAAGAAGTTTTTCTTCTCACGTAATACATGGTTATAGTAAAAACTTCAAATTAGTTTCACAATATAAGAGATATTTCCTCCAAGTATAAACTCTCTGCAATTCATACAACAGGTCCAATGTAGTGGAATCACTGATGAATAACCACACATCCAAATTTGTTAGAAATCCTGGTGGCAATCCAATTTGTGAGGGAGGGAAAGATCAAGAGTCAGGGCAAAGGAGACTTTTAAGGCAGTGAAACTACTTCATACAATGCTATTTTACTACACGCCATTATACATTTTTCCAAATCCACAGAATGTACAATACCAAGAGTGCAACTTAATGTAAACTATGAACTTGGGAAGATAGTGATGTATCAATGCAGGTTCATCAGTTATTAAAAATGTACCACTGGGAGGGGGGGCTATTGATAATGGGAGAGGCTGTGCATGTGTGGGGCAGCCGGAAATTTGGGAAAATCTTTGTATCTTCTGCTCAGTTTTGCTGTGAACCTAAAAGTGTTCCAAACATAAAGTCTATATTTTTAATATAACACAAATCGATGTAGGCAATTTGGGGAGAGTTCTTTTAAAGTGTTATCTAGCCACAATTAATGAAAATGGTCTCTAAGACACCAGGAACAAGGGACTGTTACCCAACTCTCAGTTTCTCCCACATGGGAGAGAAATACATTTCTCTATTGCTAGTTCAAGACTAGCCAGACATGGCTCTGAAATCCTAGCTGGTTTGAGCACCCCCATTTTTCATGAAACTCAACTATCCTCAGAATCCCAGGGTCATAGAAGAACATAAGTCCTACTAAAACCACATTGGAATGGGAGAAATATCTCTCCCAGAAGTTGTGGGAATGAGTGCCAAACAGACCCACAATCCTTTCTTATATGACTCTATCCCCTATTTCATTTCAAAAAAAGAATAGCAGCACTCTTGAAAACTCCCTCACAAATTGGCCATGCCAGGGATACGTTTAGCCTTGCTCTTTGCAATGACTCCATGACCTGCTCTTTTTGGTCATCTCCCTGTCTGGTGCTGAAAACATAATTTCTTGCTAAACCATAGGTATTGTAAAAGCTCTGGCAGGATTCTGTGTAGCGTATTAGCTTTTAAACTGCTTAACTATACCCAAAAATGCTTGGTGGAAGGTATTTAAGCAATGAAAAATAGAGAGCCAGATTACAATCCATGCTGCTTTTCTCCCTGGTCAAGAATCAAAGGGAAAAATTAACATCATATGTTATTTCTTTCTTTCAACTGATGTTATTTTAAAAGAGCAAAAATATTAGAATTATTAAAAATGACCCTTTAACAGTGCAAAGAGGACAAAATTATCTTCATTTCAATTTTGCAAATAGAGTGAATGATGCTATCATGTGTAGCTAATGCAAAATTTCTCTAAATGTGGTCTCGGACCAGCTGCACTGGAAGTGTTGGAATTCTTGTTAAATCTATTGAATTGAACCTTTAGGGTTGGCCTCAGTATATGTGCATTTAAAAAAACAATACACCCAAGTGATTTTTATGCACATAAAAGTTCAAAAACCATTGAAAGTATGAATCTCCTATGCACTTAAACTCATCTCCCCCTTTCGCATATTTTGTAAATTGTTAAATTATATCAAATTTTATTTTCAATGCAGCTTTATCCATTCAGCAACACGGATGTCTTGAGTAACTAATATGTGTTGTAGAGTGTTCTCTCTTTTCCTTTCCTTCATCTTCATCAGTGTTAATGAAATGATAATTAAAGTTAACTGGGTCACTTCGGTTCCTCATTCATTTTTTCACTTCACTTATTTGCTCATTCTTCCATTGAATAAATATAAAGCACTTATTTCATGCTACATGCTTTGTAGAAACTGTGGATACAAGTGAATCAAGCAGAGTCCCTATCTGGGCTCACAATACAGGGCCAGTGACAGACACTTGAACTTACTCTGCTGCAGAGGAATGAGTACTGTAATGCACAAGATGTGATGGGTTCCAGAAAGCAATTAATGATAAATCATTGCAAACAGTTTTTGAAAGCATATAACTACTCCAAATATTACAATTATCTTGATATAATTTTACTAGACTTATCCTCCAGAATCATTACTTCAAACAACCCAGAAAATTTATCTGAACATCTGTTATGTACAGGTCAATGTTCTAAGTACTGATGGGAAAACACAAAATTACTAGTATAAGATTTGCTCTTAAGTTTATCGAGGTTGTTAATAAGCTAGCATACCATTAAATAAAAAAGATATTTAAACACCCTATAATGAATTTTGACTATTCAGTAAGTTGAGACTAAAATAGTCACAAAATAACTTTAAAACCTTTTGCTAGAGCATAACTCTAAATCCCTTTGTCTGATTTCTAGAGCTCTCATCCAAACCTACCCAAGAATTCTTGCTAAAGTCATCTAATTCTCCCTTTGATCTTTACCTTATATCTGTTAGTCTCTGAATAACCACTAATTTTCTGAATAAACATAATGCTAAATTACCATTTGCCCCAGAAATCTAAAGAACAAGAGAAACTAAACTATGTATCTAAATATGTGTTTTTGTTTTATTTACCGGTTCTAAGCTCTTCTCTAAGATAGTGAACCTTCAAGTTCTTCCTTCTTCCAGGGATATACATCACCTCAATCCTTATTTGACAAACCTCTACTCATTTTTTGAATTTCATCTTAAATGCCTCAGTCTTAAACTTTATAATCCCATTCTCCAAACCCAAGTCAGTGTCCATTTTATACTTTCTATAGCAAGTTGGACTTCCCTTCAAAGTAAATATAGCAAGTTATATGGTAGGTCAGTAAGTATGTTCATTTAATATCTCTTCTTCTTTAAAATGTATTTCCGTGAGAACCAGGATGGCAGTTTTTTAGCCACCATTGTGCATGCAACATGCAAGAGCTTGGCTTACAAAAATTAATTTGGAGTGGATAAGTTACAAAAATAAATTTTAAAATTGTGGTATACAGGAATTTCAGTATGTCAGAATCAACACTAAGCTTTGTTATATAATACCATAAGTACAATTGAACTTATTAACTCTATTACATTTTGCAGTTAAGAATTAGAGTATGTATTAACTCAAGTTGTTATGCAACTATTGCTTTAGTTTATGTGTTGTACTTGCAATTAAATTATGAAACAATCGAGGTTAAGGGGTTTTGCCTTATGTATATTCTGCATTGGCCAGAATATTTAGGATGGCACTGAGCACATTGTAGGTTCTTAATATTGCTTAGTGAATCAAACTGAGCTGAATTGAATTGAAATAAATCAAATAAATTTTCATAACATTTTGCCTCTTGGGTTTGACAGAGAATACTGAAGTGCCAGTTACAATGTATTTAGCTCTAAACTAGCTAGTGATTTGAAGCCATTTGAAAGCTTTCCACTTCCCATCTAAAGAACAAGGATAATACCTGTCATCTTCAGAAGGATGCTATGAAGATTAGATACCATCTTTACATGAGAAAAAGTTTAATAAATATGAAGTATTATTCAATACTTGAGCAAGATAAGCACAGCATTGCAAGTGATATAATTAAGGTGCAATTCATATAGATTTAAATCTGTCAGAATAGAGAAAGATACTTAGAGAAACTTGTAAGATAAAATTTTGTGACTTGACTATACTTATCTCTGGCTTAGTCATTCTGGGATACCTCTGGATCCTTACCTGTTTTTAGTATTGTTGGAGAGTATGAAGTTTGTACTAATATAATGTAAAACTTCTCCACCAACGATGAAGTTTGTTGTTGATATTATCTTAATCCAGTTGTATCATGCAAACTACAAAATTATTGAAGCCAACAGGACAGTATTTCTAATGGTCCTCTGACATGTTTTTGTCTATTGAGCAATTAATCTATTGGGGAATTATGTCTTCCACAGAGCATGAGACTGTTGATTATAGCCCCACCGTTAGCATAATATCCATCATAAGGTTGGACAACAAGTGAACATATGACCCAAGAAGGGTCAATCAGAAGCATGTTGGGCAAATCAATGGTATATTACATTAAAAAAAGATTTCTTCAAATACTCCAAGTCTTTTATAAGCCTGGATCTCATTTTTGCCACAGATGGAGAGGCTGCCTGAGACTGAAGTCATCACTGCAGAAAGTAGAGCTGAGAGCTGGAACGGGAAAAGGAAGATACTTGATGACACGGTAGGAAGAGTGCAAATATCTGTTCCCATAACCATTATCCATCATTGGACTTCCATAGAGATATCTATAAAGACATTGCCTATATCTTAAATTTGAGTTGGGTTTTATAATATGAACCTGAATAGCCCCTGATAATGAAGTCTTCTTGCTATAGAATAGGAATCTTCTGTCCCATGTTCATTTTTCCTATTCCATATCAACAAACACAATAACAATATATATTTCCAATATTGAAAAATAATTTTGTTACATTAAACATTCAGTGTTTCAAACTGACAGCTTCGTATTTTAAACTGTTATTTAAACTCACTACCCTGTTTGTTCTTGTATTAATTCCAATCTATCATCTCCTTGAAAGTATATTCTTCTATAATTCTATGACTGAATCCTAAATTTCTAATGTTCGCTTTTGTATTTGGATTTCCTTTGTTAATCAGTATTGTTGACTCAAAATTAATATGGAGTAAGCTAAAATCCTAGGATGTTCCAAAATACTGCATTTGTGAGGGTCTCTATACTTTTTTCATATCAATATTCCTATTGATAGATTGGATCCATTTATCAAATCTTCTAAAATAATTTTTATAAAGTATGCCATCTAACAGATTAGTTTTACCTTGATGAACTTGGTAAAGTTTTACCTATTGTGATATTTTAC
>NW_005369442.1:4282568-4291675 GCF_000412655.1 Myotis brandtii | reverse complement strand
TGCATCATTTGTGGTGTGTCAGGCAGTTTTCTGAGTGCTTATTATATATTAATTCACACGTAGATGAGGAAACTGAGAGCCAGTATGCCCAAGTTGTTTATGCAGCTGCTGAGTGCGGGAATGGGATTGGAACTTCTGCCTGTCTTAGCATAGATATCTAAATAACAATAAAGGAAGAGAGAAAAGGAAATCAGACATTATCTATACTAATAAAAGGGTAATATGCTAATTAGACCAGACATCTTCTGGACATCCTTCTGGACAAAGCCACAGTAGTGGGGGCCGAGACAGAGGCAGTTAGGGGAGATCAGGCCGACAGGGAAGAGCAGGTAGGGGAGGCCAGGCTGGCAGGGGAGAGCTGGTAGGGGTGGCCAGGCCAGCAGGCAGAGTGGTTAAGGGTGATCAGGCAGGCTGGCAGGTGAGCGGTTAGGAGCCAGCAGTCCCGGATTGTGAGAGGGATGTCCAACTGCCAGTTTAGGCCCCATCCCTGTTGGACATCCCCCGAGGGGTCTCGGGTTGGAGAGGGTGCAGGCCGGGCTGAGGGACCCTCCTCCTGTGCATGAATTTTGTGCACCAGGCCTCTAGTTAAGTATAATCAACTAGGGAGCATATGCATGCTTCACCAGGAAGCTACAGCCTCACAAACTCCAGGGGTTCATAGCACTGTCCTGCAAAGGGGATTAACAACCCCCACAATGTACTTAGTGGTGTTAAGTACATTCATATTATTATGCAACCTTCATATAGGAAGGAAGGACCAGTTTTTCAATCTCCCTGTCCACTCTCCTGGACTATGGGGAGAGATAAGGTGCATGCTCAACTGACCGTAGAGACCTGTCAGTCTAGCCTGGGAAAAGGATTGGACTGAATAAAGGATACAGAACTCCAAAGATCTAGAAAATATATTGGTTAAAGGGTGGACTCATCAGAAGCCCATGAAAACTTGAAAAGGTAATTGGTTAGTTTAAATAGGGCCTGTTCCTTCTAAACCTGAGACAGCCATGGGCAAACTACGGCCTGTTAGTTTAAATAGGGCCTGTTCCTTCTAAACCTGAGATAATATAACCCAGCCGTGGGCAAACTACGGCCCACGGGCCGGATCCGGCCCGTTTGAAATGAATAAAACTAAAAAAAAAAAGACCGTACCCTTTTATGTAATGATGTTTACTTTGAATTTATATTAGTTCACACAAACACTCCATCCATGCTTTTGTTCCGGCCCTCCGGTCCAGTTTAAGAACCCATTGTGGCCCTCGAGTCAAAAAGTTTGCCCACCCCCGGGGTCCTGTACCTAACAAAGACAAAGGCCTCCTGCCTCCCTCCTCCCTCCTCTCTCTCTCTCTCTCTCTTTCTCTCTCTCTCGTTACATGTGTTAGCCCCATTCATTCCTGCATTCCTTTATAGCGGCCATGTGGGACTAGCAGCCACCTGTGGCCTGGCAGGGGCTGGGACTTTAAACGCAGACACCTTAGCATAGGCACAGCCAGGGAAAACAAGCTAAACAAGCCAGATGGTGATAAAAGCTAGAATGGACAAAGCTTTAGAACCAATGGCACAGACGCTCTGCACACTGGCCTTTGTTTTGGGCTGGGTATTTTTCATGGTTGGACAGATGGAGATGAGACATTGGGAACCCAGTGGAAGCCTCCTATTTCCACTCAAATAAAATGCCTCCAAGCCCCAACTCCCCATGTGGGCCTCACAGAATGCTTTCCTCAGGACAGCACAAGAACCCCACTTCCACCAGCAACACTTGGACTCTTAACCATCCTCCTAAACTGTTTTTATAAGAGCCATGTTTCAAACATAGACCGCAATCTAAGCTATAAGTATAAAGTTTCACTATAAGAAGATTACAATGTAAAGCTTCTTTTTACTCATTCACCACATAGAGTCTTGGACAAATAAATGCTGGCAGTCTGCATCAAACTTAAATCAAGGTTTAAATATTCAATCAAGCCTTTCATATCCATTGATTTACATATGAGGAGTAGCTAACATTTTTCTTCCATTTTTTAAAGTTTTTATTTTATTTTAAGATACACGTAACATAAAAATATACAATTCTAACCATTTTAAATATATAGTTTAGTGGTGTTAAGTACATTCATATTATTATGCAACCATCATCACTATCTATTTATGAACTCTTCGACTTGCAAAACTGAAACTCTATACCCATTAAACAAATCCCCATTCTTCCCTTCCTCCAACTTCAGGCAACCATCATTCTACTTTTGGTACCTCATGTAAGTGAAATCATACAGTATTTGTCTTTATGTGACTGACTTATTTCTCTTAGGATAATGTCCTCAAGATCCATTGATGATGTAGTATTTCTAAAAACTGCCTTATTTTTTTAAAGGCTAAATAATATTCAATTGTATGTATATACCACAGTTTGCTTATCCATTCATCTCTTTTTTTAAAAATCTTTATTGTTGAACGTATTACATATGTCCTCTTTTTCTCCCCATTAACCTCTTCTGCACCACCTCAGGCCCTCACCACTCCATTGTCTGTGTCCACAGGTTATGCATATATGCATACAAGTTCATTGGTTGATCTCTTTCCACCCACCCTCCCCTGCCTTCCCTCTGAGGCTCAATAGTCTGTTCAGCCTTCTATGACACTGGGTCTATTTTTTTTGGGGGGGGGGTAAATCTAATGAACCAAATACACTGATGTTCAAAAATATCCATACATCTCTTGATGAATAGTTGGATTGCTACTACCTTTGAGGTATTATGAGTAATGCTGCAACACACATGAGTGTACTATTCCACTCTTTAAGTGCAAAAAGAATCCTCAAAAATTACCAAATAAAAAAACTGAAAATAACTATTTTAATTTAATTTTTGAAACATTCATAAAGTTATAAAACTATTATGCCAGCTGATTAACAAAAAAATATTTTAATTAATTTATACATTTATACCAATTGAAAAATTATAAAATTATATGTTTAAGATTTATTCATTCACTGCACAAGCAATAGGAATGCTTATTTTGTGCAGAGTATGTATAGTGGGTAGCTGCAGGGATTCAACAATGATTAAGGGATGACCCTTACTCAGATGGTTGTCATATACTTAATATTTTGAATGAATTATCTCTGTCAAATATAGTCAGAGTAAGATGAGAACTATTGCTGGCTGGTGTGGCTCAGTGATTGAGGGTTGACCCAAGGCCCAGGAGGTCAGGGTTTGATTCCCAGTCAGGGCATACGCCTGGGTTCTCGGCTTGATCCCCAGTGAGGGAACGAACGTGCAGGAGGCAGCTGATTGATGATTGTCTCTCATCATTGATATTTCTCTCTCTTTCTATCCTCTTCCTTCCCCTCTCTACACTCAATAAAAACATATTTTTAAAAAAATAAAAATAAAACAATGAGAACTGCTGATTGTCTCTCATCATTGATATTTCTCTCTCTCTTTCTATCCTCTTCCTTCCACTCTCTAAACTCAATAAAAACATATTTTTTAAAAATAAAACAATGAGAACTGTAGTAATAAAAGTAAAAACTAAAACTGTACTAGTATGAATGAATCTGATTGCTGCATAACAAACCACCCCTAAGTCAATGGCATTCTAGGCTGTGCTCAGCTGGGCAGTTCTGCCTCAGGCTCAGTAACTGAGTGTCTGTGTCCCAAGGCAGGTACGTGGACTGTGTGCTAGCCATGGCATGCGATTTTCACAGCAATGCATAGTGCAAGAGAGCGTCAGAAACACATGAGGCCTCTAAGACCTGGTCTCGGAAATGGTAGCCTGTCACATCTACCTCATTCCATTGGCCAAAACAAATCATATGGCTAATCTCAAAGTCAACAAAGATAGAAATGCATCTGATTCCAAGTCGGAAGAACTGCAGACACATGGCAAAAAGGCATGGATTCAGGAAAGAGTAAAATTGGCACCAATGAAGCAAACCACCATAGTTGAAAAGTAAATGTAACTTCTGACTGGGATTAGCAGTTGGCTCACAAAAGAGGGGTTCTCTTAGTAGGAAACCAGATAATAAAGGTTAAATAAAATAAAAATTGTTATCAAGTTATTATATATGCTTTGAAACAAATATCCATTACAAATTTTGATTGGACAATTCTGAAAGTAAGTCAGTGCAGCATAAAATACAAATTTGCAATATCTGAATTCCTTTAAAAATTGGAAAGGACTGCAATTGGCAGTGTGGGGAGCAGATCAAGGCAGGACATGAGGAAATGTGAAAAATAAAAATTCAGGGAATGATTAGTTGTAGAACAATTTGTGAAAGGAAATAGTGGGAGTAATTGGAAATACATTATAGAGCTTTAATAAAGTTTAAAAAAAGGATTTCGTTTTCTACTTAAGGGATTCTATGGAAACTTAAAGACTTTCAAACAAATGCTTAATACAACCAAAGTAGTAAAGCAAGAGAAAAAAATCTGCCTGGGTATGTAGGATTGAGAGGAATGGGAAAGTCTAGAAAGCAGGATCCTAGGTGGAAGGCTGCTAAAATGATGGGAAATATGACCCTTGACTAGGTGTGAAGTATAGTGAGAAAGGAAGAAAGAGATTGAGAGTACATGGGATGTAATAGGATTGAGAAGTTGTAAAGAAGGCAGAGAACTCAAAGATTTCAACTCAAAGTTCTCAAATCTGGGTGACCAGAGACATGAAAATAGGCTGCTTAACAAAAATTGAGACTAGGACTCATTATAGTGTGAATTCTGAAGAGAGAGAATATGTAAGTGGTGAGTATTCCAAGGTGAGTCTGTGGCCAGTTCAAGAAATTAAAAACAAACAGACAAACAACAACAACAACACACACACACAAAATACAGAAGAAGATAAAGAAGACTAATATAATTGGAATTTAGGAAGTGAGGTAATGAGAGATTAAGAGAGAGAAAGTGTCAACCACTAAGACTAGAGAAATAGGCAGAAACCAGATATAAGGGATTTTTATGTCAGTTAAATATTTGAAACTTTGTGTGAATGTTTTTAGCACAAGAAAAACATGACCTGATCAAAAGAATCTGATGGCTGAGTTGACATAGGTAAGGAAATTACTAATTAAACCAATTATATACAGTGTACACCAAGCATGTCAAATTCAAAGGCTAACATGGGCCAAATAAACAAGGTTTAAGTTTATGTGGACTGCAAAAAAACAAAAGCTTTAATTTTCATGGAAACATAGGGGTTTTTTTTTTTATAGAGAAATGCTGAATACAAAGGCTGAAATAAATGAGTAATCATTAATATAAAATAATAGAATATTTTAATAAAAATTAATATTTTTTTTGAACATTAACTTACCAGACACTGAATAACTGCACAAATTAATAAGTGTAATCAAATAAACCTATTTTTCTTGTTCTCTGAAAGCAAAATATTTCCTGTTGCACACACCAAACAAGTCGGTCCAAGACTAATGATGTAGCATTCGGCTGCTAAAATATTCACTGCTAGTATTAGTGGAGAGAAATGGTGTGCCTGTGCATAAGGCGCATAAGGAAAATGAATACAATATGATTATAGTAATCAGTCATTAGAGAACATTGTAGTTTGTTATTAATAATTATGTATAACAGGATATTGTAAAAACTAAGTTATGAAATTTTTATTAAAATGTTTCTTACATATTGTTATATTGGTTGGGCCACAAAAACATGCGGCCCGTGGGCCATGAGTTTGACATGCTTGGTGTACATAGTCTTTACCATAAATGTGTTACCACTGGATTTAGGTCAACATGCCTCCTGTGTAAGCAAGATAACTAAAATAGGTTCAACATGTGTTTTTTTCCTGACTAACAAAGGAAAAAGGCACAATCCCTATTTTACAAATTAAAATATGCATTTTTTAAACGAATACCATTAACTACATGGAAACTGGTTAGAAATGTCCATGATTATTAACAATGCATTATAACTTATGATAAGCAAATATTCAGATATATCAAAAGGTTACTTACTAAGAAGCAGTAGTTATCTAAGAAGAAAGATGTAAGTCTTAAAAGCTACCATAATCTGTCTGGCCAGAGTGACTCAGTTGGTTGTCATCCTGTGCACTGAAAGGTTGTCAGTTCAATTCCCAGCAAGGCCACATACCTGGGTTAAGCAATCTCATTAAGCACTTATCTCTCTCTCTCTCTCTCTCTCTCTCTCAACATGTCCTCAAGTAAGGATTAAAAAAACAAACAAAGAAACAAAAAAACACAAAACTTTAATCTTACTTTATCAAATCCATTTGGTCTGGCCAGAACCCTTTCATTCTGACATGTCAACTCTACTAGCAACTTTGTTTTCAGGTTGGAAAAACAGGTATATTATTTTGTTGATATATACCTTTGATCAAATATACTTTTATTTATTGTGGCATAATTTCCTAGTTTCTCTCTCTTCTTAACTTGAATTTTATGACACAAAATCCGAATTTACAGAATATTCAGATATTCAGATGATGTTAAAAAATAATATTTTTAGCCGAACCGGTTTGGCTCAGTGGATAGAGCGTCGGCCTGCGGAACGGGGGGTGTCCCAGGTTCGATTCCGGTCAAGGGCATGTATCTTGGTTGCGGGCACATCCCCACTGGGGGGCGTGCAGGAGGCAACTGATCGATCTCTCTCATCGATGTTTCTAACTCTCTGTCCCTCTCCCTTCTTCTCTGTAAAAAATCAATAAAATATATTAAAAAAATAATAATATTTTTATAAAATGTAAATTATTTGGAAAGTAGATAAAAATAAAAAGCTACCACATCTCAAATTTTTAATTAGTCTACTCATATTCTTTTTTGTTCACAAAATTGGCATTTAAATATATTATAACTTTTCATATTGTTGCTCATTGAAAATGTATCTTCCCCTGAAAATGATTAAAGATTATTTAGATTCACATAAAATATCTTTTGTCACAACTAACTGTAGCACTAATAACTATAGAGTACTTTTAAATTAATTAAGTAAAATTACATTAAACATCTCTACTATGTTTTGATTGAAATTCTGGTATTTCATTATGACATAAACACACACATATACTCACTCAACACACACACACACACACACACACACACACACACAAGAGCTATCCATATACTTTCTATTTTACTAAGATTTTTTTGTCTAAAACAGCTAAAAAACATTATTTTTTAGCCAATGTATGTTTATCATTTCTGGCCATCATATGATTTTTATGTTGAAGTAACATTATGAATTATTAACAGACTAGAGGCCGGATGCACAAAATTCATGCAAGGGGCTTGGTTTTACTGACCCCCACAGCCCTGGCTCTCTCGGGGGCTGTGGGGGAGGGGGGGCTGCCTTGGCCCTTGCAGCCCAGGTTTTGTTTGGAAGGTTGTCTAGTCTAATTATCATATTAGCCCTTTATTATATAGGATTTTCTACTATTAAACATGAGTGCATGCCTGCTTTGAGCCAGAATTACTAATTCTACATTATAATATTGTTCAGTATATTGTAATATATCATAATAACATGAGTGACTAATTTATATTTTAATAAAGAATCTTTCATAAATGCAATTGCTCTATAGTTGTTTGTATGGAAGAATGTATACGTCTGTGTGAATATACACACATGCCGACACTGCCAGCCTGAAAATGCATCCATCAAATTCAGGAGTATATTTAACTGATGTCCCCAGCTGCTAAATCCCCAAATCCATCATGGCATTTGCTTCAAGTCCAACTGTCCCATGAACTGCTCCCAACCAATAACTGAGCACAGCAGTGATATTAAAGTGACTTTGGTCAAAAACCTCCTATGGGCCTTGTTGAGCTTCTTTATAACTGTCCTGAAGTCTAAGACTCATACTCCCAAAGTACGTTCCTTTCCTATGTATTATTACTAATCTTTCAGTGCATTTAATTCTGCAGAGAAAAAGACTGATGTTCTGATATCACAACAAAAGCCCCTATATACTGGCTTGTGTGTTGTAACTTTACTTCTTGCCTATCAAGAGCCTCCTGACCCCACAATTCCCTGGTTTCTGAAGCTCTTCCTTCAATTATCTGAACTGTTTCAAAACCCTTCAGAAGAAACTCAATTTTGTTTGTTTAATTTTTTTTCTGCCTGAAATGCAATGCAGCTTCTATTACTTGCAACAATTACAGTTGTCAAAGTAGACAACAACATAGACATTTGGAAGTATTAGAATTGAAGGTTAAAACATCTTAGCTGCTCTTCCAGAACACTGGCACCTAAGTTTCAGAGCTCGCATGCTTTCATAGGCTCAGCACCTAATGTTTTCCAAGGGCTTGCACAGTACCTAGTACTTGCAGGAAATTAATGAAGTGTGAAAGTGTGAGACTCACTCTGCCTCAGTTACCAATATGTGAAAGGAGGGAGGCAGTGTTGTACTACTTATCTCATAATATAGGTATAAGAATTAGAAGCAATGCATTTAGAATATTTGGTTTAATGCATGGCATATTGTGCAGAGAACATAAGAAGTATTGATTAATAGTCAAATGTTATTAGTAGTATTATTAATGAATAAATTAAATTTAAATGGTAGCTTCTTAGGGAGTAGTGATAATTTCTTAAACGGGTTAAATGTATTACATGGTTAAACTGAAAATCACACTATCAAGTCATTTCACAAGAACTTCAATTGTTGATGGGCTGAAAAAGAAGCTTTGTAGGTGAAAAGATATGAGATTGGAATTTAGAATATTCAATATTTGGTTTCTAATGACCCCCACAGATGATTACTTCTGAGGGAACATAGGTACCATAGTAAACATGGGCTCTAGGAAATAGCACTATCTACACTAATAAAAGAGAAACATGGTAATTAGCGTACGACCTCTACCCTTTTCATTGGCTAATCAGTGAGTATATGCAAATTAACTGTCAGCCAAGATGGCGGCCGGCAGCCAGGCACTGAAGCGAGCACGAGGCTTGCTTGCTGCAGACTCCAACGTTCGCCGCCTCACTTGCCAGCCTCTCAGCTGCAACTCTAAGCAACTATATACTATGTTGCAAATAAGAAGGTAAACAAACCCCCAGAAACCAGCCAGACTGAAAGCCAGCCGGACCGAAACATTGTATCCATGTTTTCAGCAGCGAGGCCTCAGAGCTAAAGCTGGCCCAGAA
>NW_005369442.1:4272909-4278546 GCF_000412655.1 Myotis brandtii | reverse complement strand
TGCACATTAAAAGGGAATTAATTAGAGGAAATACTTTAATATTGCTATTTGCCCTTTCTCTATAACAGAAGTGTCAGAGATGAAAGAAAATTAGTAAAATGCATATAAAAGTTCCTGCCCACCTTCGCGCACCTCGAAAATGTGTGAGACCCAGATCCAGCTAGCCCCACCCCTATCAAGTCCCACAGGGTGGGGGGTGCAGCCTCAGGTCCCCTGGCCCTGGTGCCAAGGCGGGGGGGGGGGCACCTCAGGGCCCCCTGCAGGCCTCAGGTCCCCCAGCCCCAGTGTGAGGGCACTAGGGCGTGATGACCATTTGCATATTAGCTCTTTATTGTATAGGATATCACCCCAATAAATTTAAAATATCTGAAAAAAAGAATAGAACTTAGAAAACATTATGTGAATACCAGAACAATTTTTAAAATTGTAGCTAAGTGAGAGTTAAAGAATGAAAACTCCTAGTTAAGGGATATGTTTCATTTGTCCACTGACGATGCAGATTTCTCAAATCTTCCATTTAATCATGAAAGAGACTCTCAATAGGTTCTCCCAAAGACTTCTCTTTTATAAGATTAAATGATAAAACAAGGGGCAGATCAGTGTGTGGAAATTCCATGTTCCAGAACAATCTTTTAACTGTTTCATGACATAAAGCAAATTTTGTCAGCATCATCTCACATAGAGAATTTGTTCTTAGTGGCAATTCATGGCAAGTGCTGTAGAACAGATAACGGAACTGATGTCTTAGGGAAGACAAAGTAAAGAAACACAAGACCATGTGTTAAGAATAAATGAGAGCAGGTGAGAGAACTCTAAGTGCCCTCTGTTTGGGATGCTAATTTGGAATGAAGCTGAGAAGGATGGTCACAAAAAAACATGCTAAGGAAATGTGAACACATGGTTTCCAGTGAAGTGAGATATTGGATTTCTACCAAGGACAGTGTTTCCTCATCATCCCTGCACCTTTGGTTTAGCTGCAGGGTGCTTTCATGGCTTAGAAAGTTTATTTAGATTAGTCAAACGACAAAGGAAGTCTTTAGTAAAAATTAGAGAGTGCATATCAACGTAGAGGAAATAGAAATGGCAACTAAGCATCAGATCCTCACTTAGGCACTCCTTAAATAATCAATCAAAACATTTCTCTGGCCCAGCTGACATAGCTCAGTGGTTGAGCAACGACCTATGAACCAGGAGATCAGGGTCGATTCCCGGTTAGGGCACATGCCCAGGTTGTGAGCTCGATCTCCTGTGTGGAACATGCAGGAGGCAACCAATCAATGATTCTCTCTCATCATTGATGTTTCTATATCTCTCTCCTTCTCCCTTCCTCTCTGAAATCAATAAAAAATACATTTTAAGAAAACTTCTCTGAGTCAAATATATGATGACAGAAGATAAATGGACTTTGGGGGATAGGCACACGATGCAATAAATATTACAGATCATGTATCTTAGAAATATACACTTGGAACCTATAGAATATTGCTAACCAATGTCACCTCAATAAATTTAGTTAAAAAACTTCCTGATCACTGTTAGCAATTTTTAATACCTTGTATATAATGCCACTTCACTTTCTCCCTTTCTTTGATGAAGTTAGTCCCTGAGTCCTCTGTGGCTTTGTTTTAATAATATGTCCTGTATTCTTCTGACCCTGTGTCTAGAAGTCTCTAGCCCCACGTTTACCTAGCCCATCATATCAGACCTAAATTTCAGACGACCTCATCTTCCCTGCTTATTGTCACTCCTCTTTAACCCCAAAAGTCAGAGCCACCAGTTTCTAAGTCTTTGAAGAATTACTTGTTGAAACCAATTTATTTTCCAGCTTTTGCTCCCGACTCAGAAAGTATCTCAGGTCACCCAGTCACCACTCATTCAGCTCCTTACCAGCTTCCAGAAATGCACCAATACTGCTGTTGTATCTACTGCTGTTGTCTTATTGACTTGTTTTCCCTTCTAATCATTCATTCATCATCCGTATCCCTTACTTTAAAAACACCAGAATACATAGTTCTTAGTATAAAGTGAAAACTCATATAAAGAAGCTAAGGAAGTCATAAAAATCACTTCGACACACATTTTAGAAGTAATAAAATGTGACATTTGAACTGCACCATAAAAAACAGATAGAATTCATATATGAGCATGACTGTCTGCTCAGGTCTACCTCCTTCCCAGGAGTCTGCAAATGGCACCTGCTACCATTTGCTACAGCATAATGGAGGTGAACACGTTTTTCTTTTTGGAAACAAAGCCACATAGTTTCAAATTCTACCTCTGCTACCAGTTTATATAATCGGAGGCATATTACCAAAGCTCTCAGTGCCTCTGTGTCCAGGAAGGTGAAGATGAAAATATTTACCTAGCAAAGTTGCCATATACTAGTAAATTACATTTCTTAACTTGCACAAAATTACTTAGAATAGAGCATGATATAACGTTAGTTCTCATTACATGCTAGAGATCATTTGTATTCAAAAGTGTATTACCTATTGCATTCTCAGTTCTTTCTTAAAGCTTCTCTAACTTGACATCCTCCCTTTGTTCTAGCATAAGCTGGCCCATGTCTTCCCTTTCAGCCACATCTTCCCCTGCTCCCCTACAATTTCAGGCTTCAGAAATATTTAGAGCAACAAGCACATTGTATGCTGTTCACTGTTTTTTAGGCTCTGCTGCTCAGTAGGCCTGGAATAACGATTTCTACCCTCTCCTAGGTGATGAATTCAAACTTCACACTCCACTCCCAACACCATCTAGTCTGTTCTGTCTTCACTTATCCTTCTTGTTCCCACATTCGATTTCTCCCTCTTCTGTGCTTTGTTTACATAACTTTATATTTCCGCTGATGTACCTAGTGACAGGGTACAGAGACCCAACCCCCCTGATGGGCCCTCCCTGCTCTGTGCATGACAGGGGTTAGCGCCCCAACCCCCTGATCGGTCCTGCTCTTGTTGTGTGTAGTGTGATTTCTCTTGTTTGTATGTATTCTTGTGTAATGAATATTTTGTATTATATAAGTTGTTATATAAATGATTTTGTTCTCATTTGGTTAATATTTTCACCCAGACATCCTATATAATAAAAGCCCAATATGCAAATTGACCAAACAGCGGAACGACTGGTCATTATGATGCGCACTGACTACCAGGGAGCAAATGCTCAACACAGGAGATGCCCGCAGGCCCCAGGCCAGCCAAGGCGGGTGCCAGTGGGGGCCCCTCCAATTGCCCCACCAGTCACCCCACAGATGAGCCCTGATTGCCAGCCAGGCCTATGGACCCTACCCGTGCATAAATTTCATGCACCGGGCCTCTAGTACTATATAATTTTCTCAAGGAAAGAAGAACAGTAATAACAGGTAAGCTGTAATGAGTACTATGCTCCAGGCACTTCAGTAAGCATTTTATGTGCTTTAGCTTATTTAATTTTCTTGACAATTCTCTAAAGTAGACAGTGTAACCATGGCCACTTTACAGTTCTCATGCCTTCCCAAACCCCAACCATTCCAGGAGGAAACTGGAATATAATAGAAGGATTAGTTTGACAGGGACACCTGAACAAAGTACCCAAAACTGAATGGCTTAAACATCAGAAATGTATTGTCTCAGAGCTCTGATAAGTAAAAGTTTAAGATCAAGGTGTCAGCACAGTTGGTTCTTTCTGTGGACTGCAAAGGAGAATCCTCAGGGTAGATAGCAACTCTGTCTCCCAATTTTTGTGGGAATGTGAAGCCTAACTTTGGTAGGACCTTGATCTGAGTTGCAAAGTTAACTCTTGCCAGAGGTGAAAGGTTTGTTTTCCTTCTGGATAAAGCCAATTAGTCAACACAGATGGTCATCCCAACTACCAGGTGAAGTCAGCACAAACCTTGTGAGACAAAAGGTGCCGTTGAGTACTCTTACTTGACTCATTATTGAGTATCTTGAAAATACTTATGCATGCAATGCATTGTATATGCTTGGCTATCCAAAGGGGTGAGGATGTTTTCAGTCTCTGCAATTGCTTAATGGGTTGCCTGTGATGCATAACATGTTTTGGTTTACTTTTTATTCAATAATCAAATATTTTGTTTATCTACTGCCTCTGTGGAGAAGTTCTCTGAGTAGGGGGAATAGTTAGTTTTAAGTGATATTTTC
Source organism: Myotis brandtii (assembly GCF_000412655.1). Lineage (NCBI taxonomy): Eukaryota > Metazoa > Chordata > Mammalia > Chiroptera > Vespertilionidae > Myotis > Myotis brandtii. The sequence goes on along the minus strand of NW_005369442.1, from coordinate 4,274,410 downwards.
CCAACAGTACCTCTGTACACAATTTCCCTTTATAAGGGCATCAGCCATATTAGATTAGGGCCCACTCTAATCACCTCATCTTAACTTATTACCTCTTCAATGATCCTATTTCCAAGTAAGGTCACATTGTGAGGTAATGGGGGGGTTAGAACCTGAACATATGAGGGAATACCATTCAATTCTAACAAAGAGAATAACTACTTTGCACCAAGCTCAATTAGTAAGTGAAAGAGGCAGAATATATGCAGGATGTATGTTTCATATCCATGCTTTAAGCATTACACGTACTTATCCTGAGTGTTTTTCCTACTCTGTGGAAACTCAAAAGTAAAATGAGTGAATTTCACATAATAGCAAACTGAAAATAAACTGCAACTCTAGGCTAAAGCTCTCCTAATTGGTATTTTGCTGAAGAAGAAATCCTATTCATCTCTCTTTCTTTTACTCCCAGACCCAGAAAGAGCTATTTCATCAGTAGAAGCAACTTTAAAGACAAAATAAATTTTTAGGTCTTTTAACATGAATTTAAAATGACATTAAATGAAAGTGCTTTCAAAAACAGAAAAAATTTTTCACCAGAAAAATAACTGCCTGGTAAATTGTATATGGGCCCATAATCTTGTGATTATAAATGTAATGTTTACTAGCCAGAGACTTGAATAGGAAGAAAGAAACAAAGGCAATGAGCTCCCTGCTTCCGAGGCACAGCCTGTTTCAAGTCCAATGATCCTCTCCTTTCTCTTCTTCAATTTTTTATAAGTCCTGCAAACTCTTTCATTACAGCATCTCTGCCATACAAAACCATCTGAACATGAATTATTTCTAATTCTTAATAGGACTTCCAAATGAAAGACTGTGTTTATGGCTTTTATTGTTGCATTTCATCTATTCTCAGGCCAGACTTCACCACTGGCTTCTTCTTTATTGGAGCAGGAGAAGTTTATTGCATAATTCATAGCCCATTAATGATCTGGCAACCAACAAAACTCTTAAGGCGCGGAAAAAATAGCCATGCTCGCGAAACAGAGAGATTAACTGCACTTGGATACTGTGAGCAACTGTGCACAGAAAGCAGGTGGATGGAGGAGGAGCATTCTTAAGCAAAGAAATAAATTCACAATCCCATCCTCTTTATTTAAAGAGAATTTTCCATTAAGTATTTTCTTACTGATGGCAATTTAAAAAGCACTAACATTCCCTATGCATTACATAAGCACAGCATATTTATTTAGTAATTAATTAATATCTTTCACATGAAAACAAATCTTCTGTTTCTGTCTATGGGAATAAAAGTGTGACCACACTCTAAATTTTGTTGATTGGCTAGACCACCGTTTAATACATAGCATCAGTAAAGCCTATTACACGTGTATATCTACACTAATAAAAGAGAAACATGGTAATTAGCGTAGGACCGCTACCCTTCCCATTGGCTAATCAGCATATCCTTATGCAAATTAACTGTCAGCCAAGATGGCGGCCGGCAGCCATGCACTGAAGC
>NW_005369442.1:4233994-4271255 GCF_000412655.1 Myotis brandtii | reverse complement strand
CCCCAACCCCCTGATTGGCCCTGCTCTGTGCGTGACAGGGGGTGGCACTGCAACCTCCCCATCGACCCTGCCTTGAGTGTGACGGGGGCGGTGCCCCAACCCCCCAATCGGCCCTACCCTGAGCGTGACTGAGGGTGGCATTGCAACCTCCCGATCCGCCCTGCTCTGTGCATGACAGGGGGCGGCGCCCCAACTCCCCAATCGGCCCTGCTCTGAGCCTGACCAGGGGCTGCACTTAGGGATTGGGCCTGCCCTCTGCCACCCGGGAGCAGGCCTAAGCCAGCAGGTCGTTATCTCCCGAGGGGTCCCAGTCTGAGAGAGGGCACAGGCCTGGCTGGGGGACCCCCCTCGCCACCCCCAAGTGCACAAATTTTTGTGCACCTGGCCTCTAGTATACATATAATATATAGTCAGTAAACAGCTCCATGAGGCAAACTTTATATGTTTTAGTTTTTAGCCATTTCTATGGACCTCCATCTAAGTATTTCATTTTTCATAGAAATAGATACAATGATTCTACCAGCTTTCAGCAATATTCTTCCTGTCAGTTCAAGTTCATCCCAGCATAGACGCTACAGCTTGCATGAACTATTGGACAATCAGGCTCAGATCACTCTCTGTACCAATGGGTCTTACCTGGTTTCTGTGGTAATTTTCTCCAGCTATGTTTGCTGATAGAAATAATACAGAAAGCATTTATAAAATATTTGAAATCTTTCTTTTTTAGTTGAAGTCATGTTCGGAGCTTTCTCCAAGTCAACTCTGGGGACCTTTGACATATTGTGTATTTTCTAAAATAACATACATTTTTGTTTTTTTTTTAAGTAGTTTGGAGAACTTCAATAGGAAGAAAAAAAAGCAGATTGTTTCAGTTACATTCAGACACTTATATAGGTCACACATACTAGGCTTGCAAGGGTATAAGCCTCAAAGTAATGCCTGAAACATTATTTTTCTTGTAAGGAAGAACAATGCTGTGACCTATAAGTAGCCTTTGTCCTTCAAATCCTTAGCTTTACATCTTAAGTAGGTCCCTTTAGCATGTCTCTGTTGGAAGCATTACATGGATCTGTCCCAATATTATTTTTCTAGCTTATGCCCCATCATGCCAATCCAAGAAGTCTATATCCATACCAGACTAATTTCCTTAAACACCTAACTATAGGCTATTTATTATCTTCTTTTAACTACTTAATTATAGGAATCTCACCATCTACCACATAGAATCTTCTTTTTTTTCTGCTCAATGACCTTTTAAATTCCTTAATCTTAAAAAAAAATCCCACCTTCTTCATTCTAATATACCAGTATTCCTTCTCTGTTTTTGTACAGAAGAGAACATAAGAGAAGGAAGAACTCTGGTGGCTACTGAAGAACACCCTTACTTTATAGGGAAAAGATTCTTAGCTGTGTTCATGACTCATTTTTATGAGTCATGATTTAAAAATACTTTCAAATCCTCCAGCAAAAAATAATGCAATATTAAAATTATATTGTAAACTGTTAAAGGTCAAGAAATAAACTAGTCATTCAATAAACTAGTCAATTAACCAATAATTATAAAATAAAAAATCTACTATGTACAGGTACTATATTAGGTGCTATAGGAAATGCAGAGAAGTACACCTAAGATATCTCTCTTCCAGGCCCTTGCAGTTTAGTTGGGGTATAAATTAATAACTAATGTAAGATGTGCAAAGAATTGTAATAGTGAAAAAGGAAGTGTCACTGTGGTCTAGAGATGCCTTTATAGAAGAGTTGAGCTCTAGACTGAATCTTGAATTATAGGTCGAAAATGGTCAGGTAAAATGGTAATATCAAAGATAGAGAGAGGACAATTTATAAAGTCTGCTCCAAATCATATTTGCTTGAAAGTTAATAAAAACAAGTAAAAAAGAATAGGTTTAAAAAGTTAGCCATCTATCCTAATGTGAAGTATCTTCAATTTCAAGTTCAGAAACTTACTTGTGATCTTGAGAATGGATAACATGGAGTCATAAATGAAACATTATGATTTTTAAATACAGAAATATGTCCAGGGAAGGTAGTGATTTTTGTAGATTTAAACATATATAAATATTTGCAATGATCTGTTGCAGGGAAAGATTGGACATAATTTTTAAATATATATATATAATTGATTTTTTTACAGAGAGGAAGGGAGAGGGATAGAGAGTTAGAAACATTGATGAGAGAGAAACATCTATCAACTGCCTCCTGCACACCTCCTACTGGGGATGTGCCCGCAACCAAGGTACATGCCCTTGACGGGAATCGAACCTGGGACCATTCAGTCCACCAGCCGATGCTCTATCCACTGAGCCAAACTGGTCGGGGCTGGACATAATGTTATTATGTACTTAACTTATGGTGATAATCGAGATGTGAGATAACAGTTAGTGGAGAAAATATTTAAAAACAAACAATAACAACAAAACGGTGATACATATGAAATGAATTATGTTCCATGGTATTATGCATATTTGTGTCTCCCAAACTTTCTTGCTATTCGAGTTAAAAGATAAGTTATCATTGAAAGGACAAGTCAGAGGAAGTATCCCTGCATGACCTGAAAATGAGTCTAACGTTTACAGAACGTTAGAGTAGACCTTTGCCTAACAGGGATACTGTACTTCATCTCAGGAAGAGTTGTATTTAGCTGATGTGGTCAGAATCTTGGGTTTGGCTTTTGGCACATTGTGGAGTCAAAATTTTAAAAAGCAGGAATGGCATTTTTCCTTGTGTTTCCCATGCAATTAAGGTTAGACATTAAAGCAATAAAGAAGTAAATGAAGTGAAAAGGGGGAAATTAAAAAAAAATAAGAGGGCATTTATAGGCAAACACGACCAAAGGAGACAGCAATTACAAAATCTACCAAAGAAATTGGAAACAGCACATGTGGCAGTGTCCCCCTGAGATGCCTATGTCCAGTGACAACAGTGGAGAATGAGCCAGTGAGGGCAGTGCTGTTGCCATTCGCTCGGCAACTAACAGTGCCACCCTTGCCAAACTTTTTAAAAAATCATCTAATTGACTTTATTGAACGAATCCGGCAAGTATCCCACCTAGTAAGTAGAGAGGTGCTCCCCTTGCCAAAGCTTTACTAGTAATACCCTTCAAAAACACAATACCCACTATCAGTGCCAAAGTGACTCCCGCCACTACTAGTAGCACCAGGGCTACTTGAGAAGTCTGCTCTCGATATCTCCCAAAATAGCTCTTTTACCTTTCAGCTCATGGGGGATAAATTGTAGAATCATCGTAATAATGAGCCCTTTCCCGTATTTACCAATTTCTCTGAAGTCAATCATGGATTTTTCACTATATGTTTCTTTAGAATAATTAATTATTTAAGATGTATGGAGCAAATCCTGGTTCTGGTGCAGACTCACACTTAATTTCTGGTGATAATCGAGATGTGAGATAACAGTAAGTGGAGGAAATCAGGCACTATACTCTATCACCATTTATTTTCTAAATCAATTAGTTGAAATAATAATATCAAATTCCAGGGCCATTAGGAGGATTAAATGATATATGAAAGCAGACCAATTAGCTCACTTCCAGAAACAGAATATTTGTTCAATAAATAGTAGGCAGTTGTTTTCTATAGAGAAAATAAAGAAACCAATACTGAACACTGGGGGGTGGGAGAGAATTGCAAAAGATGAATGCCTTAGCAAGTGGAAGACAAATCAGATAACAAGGCTACAGAAGCTGACATAGAGGTGCACACAATGCAAAGTTTTTATTACTAACACAGGAAGCTGTGTAATATGTAGTTTAGAAATACTTTACAGTTCTTGTAACATTGAAACCCACAATTGAAACCTATATGCTCATGTTGACCAATGTGACCCCGATAAATTTAAGTAAAAAAAGAAAAAGAAATACTTTATGATAAGGTAAAAACATTCTTAGATATAATTGATGTCATCATTTCTGGATTCCTTTATAAGTACTCTTATAGACTAATAACAAAATAACTACATACAATTGAAAACTATTAGAGTTTTTCTATTTTCTCAGCGTAATTTCAATTTCTAATTTTGGGAGTTCAAGCAGCCTGCGGACAGTTCCATCACTGGTGCACAGAGTCTCGCTTCGTATAGAGTAAAATTAATAATTCATATCCATATATCACAAATAAAAAGGGTAACTTACTAATATCAACAGTTTTAATTGGTTTACTAGAAACCAAAACATACTACAAGTAACTATACCTTTTAGGTACAGTATGCTTTAATCTACTCCTGTTGAAAGAATGGATAGAAAGGAATAGCGGTTTTCATCTCAGAAATTTATACTAGCCACCTGTTTAATGAACTGGATAGCATCTATATTGCAACAATGATTAAACAGCAATTTACCTATCAATGTGTGATAGGTAATAAATATAGTAGAAATATACCCAATAATATCTCAAAACCTCAAAAATGTGAGTGACAAAAACATTAAATAATTGCCATGCCGTATCTTTAACTCGTGTTTTTCATTCCATTGAGATGATCATAAAAACACTTAAACAGATTGAAAGCTATAGAAGTGCTGAAAACCCCTGGATGGAGTATTGAATATTTATAAATATGACTTTGGAAATAGGCAGGCATGGGTCTGAGTCCCAGGTACGCCATTTACTACCTCCATTTCTCCTTAGACAAATAGATGGAATGCCTTCCTTTTGCATCATGTTAACATTGTAATTAATGTTATAAGAACCATTATTATAATTAAAAATGAAACACTACAGCAATACCCTCATGACTATGTACCATTTTCTATAATTTCTAATCAATGTAGTAACATATGAAATGTAAATGAACTATTATAAATCAAGGAAAAGTAAATGAATACAAGAATTATTAGTCAAGTCAATTGAAGACTACAGCCCTCCAAATGGCAATGCCAATCAAAAGATAAGGTTACTCAACTGGAAAAATTGGGTATATATACATAACATTTTTAACCAAGCATGTTTCAAATAATAAAAAAAAGGCCAAGGAAAAAATATTAAAAGAAGAAAATGTTGTAAAGATATTTTTAAATCCCTCAATCAGAAAGTTTTTTTAAGCACAATAAAATAAAACATGTAGGTCCACTAATCCTATTTCTGGGTCCCTACTGAAAATTTAGCACCTTTTAACTATGTCCCACTTCAATTCTGAAGAGGAAGAAAAAAAAAAAACAAAAATATGTGGATAGCAAAATGATTAAGTGCACTGGCCCTGAATCACATGTTTACCATGTCCTTAGCTATGCAACCATGTTTTGGCAAAGCAAGTCACCTTGTTGTGCTTCAGTCTCTTCATCTGTAAAATGAAGATAATAATAGTATGTGCTACATAGGTCTGGTTTGGGAATAAAAAAAGTACCACTTATAACAGTGCTTGATAACTTGTAAGTACTCATTAAATGATGGCTATTTTTATTTTGCTATGCATACACACAAAATGACACCCCCAAAATACCATGGCATGGTTAATGAATACAAATAAATAAAGAGTGTAAAGCCAGCAATGTGACTCAATATTTATAAAAAATGACCCACCCTCTTGTTATGGCAGGGCTTCAGATTTGCCCTACACTCTCAGCCAATCCCAAAGAGAAACATTGCCATTTACATGATTCCTACTACTCACGGGATAAAAATTAAAATGGCTCTGAAGAAGCATGATTTTTCCATCTATAGTCAATCAGGAATTTCTGCCATGAGCATACATTCTATACCACAAACCCCTCCAGATGTAGTCATTTCAAGGTCACACTCCTCACATAGGCCCTCTCAGCTGTTAAACAGTGACTGCAGGGAACTTCTGATCTCATTACAAGTTTTTTTTCTAGAGGATGTCATTGTTTTTACTTCTATCAGAATTCCCAGTGTGACATGGAGAACCAGCATGAAGTGGGATATAGTTAAGATCCAATCCTTCCTTATGGTACAGGAGGCCCTACATGTCATTCTTTCTACCAGGGCAGCACCCTGTGGGTGGGCCATTCAAAACTGATTGGTTCCACTCAATGTTTCAAGTTCACTCACCATTTAGTTCCTTTATAAATGACCATCCCTTTATCAGCAATAGTTCTGCTCCCTGATCCAAGTAGCTGTCGGATATTCATGCCTCAAAAATCCAGTGTCTTCTACTTCCTCAAGCTGAGGAAGATGCTGCTCATCTATCTCCCACAGCTCCCTGCAAAGACATCTTTTATTCCCAAGATATTATACAATCACAACTTATGTGACTTTCTTTCCCATAAGACTCTGAGCTCATAGTGGGCAACTTCTGTGTCTTATTTATTTCTACCATGAAACCCACATGGCATGCTTGCTCATTATTTCTGAAAGGAATTATTGAATGACTAAATAAGTGTGTGAGTACGTGAAGCAAATGTAAATAAACTCTGTGAACAAATAAATGTGTTTCTCTTTCTGATTTGCTCCCACTAATTCTCTATTATTTGATGAGTGTCCTATATTGTTATTACAGATTATAGGTTCAAGTAAAACTTAAAAAATAGTCAAAGCCACTTGAATACACCAGGTAAGAAAATAAGATAAAAACCTCTCCACTATACTTGTACTACTGGTGGGCTATTAAATAATGAGGCTTTTAATATAATGGAATTTTAAATAGAGGCAATTCTAAAGTGCTTAATCTGAATGATGCAATTAGTTTAGGATGTTGGAAACTGAATTATAAAGAAAATGTTTTATAAGTCATGAATAAAGTGCCAATCATTTCTTTGTTGTTTAAAAACTTACACACAAAAAACAGATAGTTTTGAAATATGGGATTTGATTTAACTATAAGACATTAATAAGAGTAAGTAATTCACTGACAGTGGCAGCTTATAATTGGCACAATTTTACGTTGCAACCCCTATTCCATTTCAATAATGCCCATGTTTTCTTTAAATCATTTAATGTGACTTCCTACCAAGCAGCCTCTACTTAAATAAATTTGGAATGCTACCATTGTGATAACAGAAAATGTAAACCTTTTATACAAAACTACATACCTGACAGGCTTACATTGATATATGTTTACATTATAACAAGGGCCATGATAATATCCTATATGTATTCAGAGAAATGACTATTAGGTATCCAAATAGTATACATCTTATCCCTCAATTAAAAAAATAAAAGGCAACTATCTAGCAATTTTTAAATTCATCTAGATAATGGAAGAAAAAGCTGGTGCTGAAAACAATGTGGATACTTGGATTGGAAGAATCAAAAGAGCAATCAAGATGGTATAAATTTAGTTAAACAGTTGACACTTATTGGAATAGTAGTGAAAAAACTGGTAAAAATATTTTTAGAGCTATTTGGTTTGGAAAAATTGAAAAGTCTGTGTAAAAACTATCTTTAAACATAGTACAACCACTTAAAACTCCTATTAAGACTGTCACCATACTTCCCTCATCTTTTGAGGCATATCTTTTTTTTCAAACATTCTATCCCTTTTCCTAAAATTGGCATTTATAAGAAAATGACTCTCAATTTTGAATGCAGATAATTCACATCTGCCACTGATTCACCTTTCCTCTCAAAACACTTGCATTTCTGGGCATTTAAGTCACTCTATAGCATCCCTGGAATCCATCAACTTCTTTCCAACCCAACTTGAATCTGCCATCACCCTTTCATGTTTTTTCATATTTATACTTGAACTTCTCCAGTATACTCTCTAGAAAATACTTTTTAAACATTTAAATCAGCCATGCCACTCATCTGCTAAATAGCTTCGGTAAACTTCCATTTGTATTAATATCCAAAATCTTTTTTCATACCCTCTAAGAAGCCAGTATTCTAGCCCCTACTTACACCCCCCACCTCAACTAGACCTCACATTCCCTCTCCTACTCAACTTTTACACCGATGCCTGAAATGTGCTGCAACTGCTTGGCTTTGGTCTGATGCTCCCTTACAACATAGGTGACAAAGCTGGCGGTAGTGACAGAGTAGCCCATCAGGATGGAGAGGGCCACTAAGACATCGATGAGGCTGCTCATTCTGTAGTGAGCAATAGGCAGAAGAAAGCACACATACATTTTTGAACCTCTTTTCCTTTCAGAAAGATTCATGACTAAAATCATCAACAAAACAGTATAGGAGTTGGCTGTGACACAAATAAGTCTTCCTGCAAGGCATCCAGATAATACCTTCTACATGACTCGGCTGTGACCCTGGAATAAATGTAGCTCTAGCGCATCTGAATTGACTGGGGATATTTGATAGAAAACCTCAGTCTCCAAGGGTTACGGGGTGTATCAAGAGATATATAGTTCTTGAGCATAGAAATAGGGCTTAAATGCTATGCAGGGAAATTGAAATGATGAAACACTTATGCACCTGACTTACAAAAGCAACAGATTCTATAAATCTACAGTCAACATGCACTACTTGGCAACCCCACTGTACACTCTTTCAGAAACTTCCTTTTGTCCCAGGCAGTAACTTATATTACCAGCTTTTCTAGATTGACATTCATGCAGATACAACTGTGATTTCCAATTATAGTGCTTAGTGCAAAGACTTGTCTAGGCCAAGGAGGAAGTAGTCATGCCATATATATGCACTTACGTGGCTTGTTCCTGGTCTTGCACGCCTGGATAAGGGTGACTATACATGATGATGGCTTAAAGAAGAGACAGTTCTTTTAGTAGGTATTCAGTTTATCAGAAATATCAAATTTTAGAGAATAAGGCACAATACTTTCTCCTTATGCTATGATCTAAAGAATTTTACTTTAGGGATACTCTTTTAAAGGAAAATTATTTTCTTCCAATCTCATCAATGACATACAAGTGGACATAAAAAGAAAAAGTTTTTAGATCATGTATGGAATTTTGAGGGAAGGGGCTTACATTTCTTATATAGCATTTGCCTCCCTATTATATTTAATTACGGGTTTTCTATTTTCTCCTCTTTGCTGTACTTCAGAAATTATTGGCATATAAAGAAGCAACTCAAAGGGAGACCAATTATATGAGGATCTCCTGAAGAACAGACACTTAACACCCCCTTTCTTCTTCATTGTGCTATTGGCTGTGGTGGGGAAATATTGTACTTGAGAGGATAGATCCCTCCTTCTCTTTATTTCTAAGATGCCTGTTGTTCTGGAATTCTACCACAGTAGGGCTTGGAGCCTCAGCCACGCCTTCAGGGATTTTCATGGGGACATAAAAATCAAGGAAGACTCAGGGAAACTAGCTGGCTTCAGAAAAGTAGTCACTTAATTCCAATATGATCCTACATTATTGGGTTCTCCCACAGTTGGTTTCACTTTTGGAGCTAGAAGCAAAGTTTTTTCCCCTCTTCCTTAGAAGATGTTGGCTAGCCAGAGTCAAAATGGGCTGTCAACAGATTCCTAAAGGACCACATTGTGAAGGTAAGGTCTATACTGCCTGAGTAACTTTGGAACAGAATGGTAGAAACTAGAAGGAAGATATCCCCTAAACACATGTTCCTAGAGTCATTAGCTGAGGTAGGACTTTCTCACTTACTTCTCATATAGCATGTGTTCATTATATTAGTATATTAAGGTCCCATTCACAGCACCCAAATATTATAGAATTATTCTAAAGTTATATTCTCTTAATTAGCTTAAGTTCATCATTGTTATTAAGTAGAATGCGACATGCTTTGAAATTAAATTCTGAAATTGTTATATAGTAAAGAAAAAAGTATGTTGTTGAAGTAAAACAGAGATACTAACAACAATAACCAGTTTTGCCTAGAACTTTAATCACATCATTGGGGGAATAAAATTTTCTTATTTATTTTGTGTGTGTGTGTGTGTGTGTGTGTGTGTGTGTGTGTGTAAATTAATGGGCTTTCTTTTTACTGAGATTCAATTTTCCTTGGGAACCTACATAAACCTAATTGATAAAGGAAAACCTTTTTTAAAAAAATTTCTGCTTTGTGCTTCAGAATCAAAAAGTACTCTAGAGGAATCTTTGCAAATACATTTAGCCCACTATAAAAAATGGCGCTGAACCAATTGTTTTCATACATATCCTTAGCTGAAAGGTCAAGGAAATGTTAGGGGTTAGGGGTTAGGGGTCTATACCAAAATCTTCTTTGGGGTTCTACAGCATCCAGCACAATGTTTTGAGTACAGCGATTAGTCAATAAATGCTTATTAAATCTAGTCAATCTCAAAATTTCAATTTTTTCTCCCACATCCAATACACATTAAAAGTAACACATTTTAACTCTGGCTGGTGTGGTTAACTTGGTTGGGTTGTCCTGTGTACCGAAAGGTTACCGGTTTGATTCCTGGTCAGGTCATGCAGGAGGCAGCCGAGATGTTTCGCTCTCACATAGATGTTTCTCTCTCTCTCCTTGTCTCTCCATTCCTCTCTCTAAAAATCTATGAAAAATATTTTTCAAAGTAACATATTTTATGTTGTTTCTAGAGTTGTCAACCTAAAATGAGATATTTCCTTTTGACCATTGTTACTAACGCAATAAAAGGTAAGAATAAACACCAGGGGGTTGGGAACAACGTGTCAGTTATTTTGAAAAAAAGCCTCATTGTATAATATTTGTTAGTAAAAACAATATTCCTTGGGAAGCAAGAACAGAATTTTCATGTGTAATTAACCATGAGAGGAAACCATATGAATATAATAGATATTGACATTATAAAGGAAACTTAATTAAAAGATTTTAAATAGAATGTGAGAATTCAAAGAAAATCAATTTTACAGCTAAAGCAAAATCCCAGTTCATGTAGACTCCAACAAAAATGCTTTAAAACAACTAGGGTAGTGGGGTGGGGGTGGCAGGAGAATAGTCGAGTTGATTTTTACAGACAGTATTGCCATGCCAGATCCTACACATGCATTATAAAATAACAAAGGTATTTTGGGGTGACATGGATTTTTTTCTTAAAAAAAAAAAAATCAAACTTTTTCCAGAGAGGGTGGGAGGCTACCCTCCCCCTTACATAAGTCTATGTAAGAAAAGTTAATTACAAAATATAATTCAAGCTAAGCCTCATTTTAAAATTAAAAATAAATTTACTTTTAGAGTCAATGTATGTTCCAGAATTCTTAATTCTTTATATTCTGTAACTTAAAAATACAGTGGTAGGTGGGGAGCAGGGTGGAGGGGGTTAATGGGGGGGAAAATCATGAAGGGGACATCTGTAGTACTTTCAACAATAAAGATAAATTTTTTATTTTATTTTTAATATATTTTATTGATTTTTTACAGAGAGGAAGAGAGAGGGATAGAGAGTTAGAAACATCAATGAGAGAGAAACATAGATCAGCTGCCTCCTGCACACCCGCCACTGGGGATGTGCCTGCAACTAAGGTACATGTCCTTGACCAGAATCAAACCTGGAACCCTTCAGTCTGCAGGCCTACGCACTATCCACTCAGCCAAACTGGTTAGGCAAAGATAATTTTTTTTAAAGGACCTTGATATCAGGGAAGGAAACACAAACTGAAAGAAGTCTATTATTGGAACCATTGAAAATCCAAACTTTACTACACTAAATGGAGGAAAATTCCTTTAAAACCACATTTCTGGATCATTGGGGGCTCAAGTCTGTGTTACAGTGAAATTTCCACTATAACTAACACTTCTGCAAACTAGCTACTTTTGTCTCCACTTTATAAATGAAGAAACTGAGACTTAGAGAAGTCATGGAATAAATAACAAAGCTAGAATTTGAATCCAGTGCTACCAAATATGGCTAAATTCAAATGCCTTATACTTATCACAAATCTTCAAAATCAGACCTGCATTACAACATGCTAACTGCCAAACTCCACCACACTCATGAAGTTTTTTATTTAGAGATGACAGCCTTTATATCATATTCCTAGTACCCTGGCTGACAGATTTGATGGATTGATGTACTCTGATAAAAAGAAAAAATGATAAAAAATATATAATTACTAACAGATTGTTTAAGCATTCATTGGCTATTATGAATGATTCATTTGTTTTTTGAGGTAAAAACAAGTAAACCCATAGGGACTATAGAAACAAGGTCTGTAACTATGGCTACATTTACTTAAATGGAATTTGTTAAAAATCATCCAAAACAAGAATTAGACTGAGAACTTGGGGAAAAAAATAATTAATCACAACACACATACACACACACTCAACAGCTAATTTCATGTTGAAGTTTAGTAAATGCTTTGAAATTGAGTACCGTATTTTTCCATGTATAAGACGCTATTTTTTTCTAAAATCCTTAGACTGAAAATCAAAGGGCATCTTATACACGGAAGTTAGCTGAGAAGGGAGCCGGGAGGTTGCCTAGCTGCCCATACCTTGTCAAACAGACTTCCTCCAATCACAAGCATTATTGTTACTGACGTCAGCTGATATCCTAATTGGAGGTGGAGGTGAAGAATAGCTGATGCAACAGGGACCAGAGTGTTCAGAGCCCATAAAGGTGTCAAAAAATAAAAAGATACTAAATACTGATAAGTGATTGTCTTACTCTGCAAAATTCAAACTGAATGTAACCAGCTATGCAAAAGAACATGGAAATAGAGCTGCAGAAAGACAATTTGAACCTCCTCCTACCGAGTGTCTGATCAGACAATGGAGAAAACAGGAAGAACAATTCCTTAGGATGCCAAAAAGAAGAAAGCTTTAAGAAAAAAACCAGCAAAATGAGCAAACCTGGAGCATAGGCTTAAGACTTGGATTATGGAGTGGCTTATGTGTGTCAACCAAATTTATTCAATGTCAGGCAAGAATGTTTGCAAGCAGAATGAACATTGTTGATTTTACAGGAAAGGCAAAATGGTGCTTCAATTTCATGAGGATAGAAGGGTTGGTTGGCCCCAAGAACACAAATAAAGTTAGCTCAGAAAACACCACCAGTTTATGAGGATGATCTCACATATATAGACAGTGACTCAGAAGACAGCAGTGATACAATAGAAGCTGAAGAAATTGATATGTCTGGAACTAATAGTGATGGAAAAGAGAACAATGATGCAACAGAGGCTGAATAAAGTGATATGCTGCATAATATCATAGCACTGGTATATAAACATTACCAAATTACTAAATAAAAATGGGTTCTGTTTTATGTTTAAAATATTAATTTCTTAATTTTGGGTTAAAAAAGTGGGGTGTGTCTTATATACAGAAACATACAGTACTTTTCACTTGCTACTTCAAATCACTGTCCTAGAGGCCAGTGGAAATATACTGAACATGTACCTGTATTCTTTGGTATATTATGCTATTGTTTTGATAGTGAGACAACTCATTGAAAAACTTTCATTTAAAAATTAGGCACTATGAATTCTTCACCTATATCTCTTCTCATTCCTGTCAGCAGTACGATTTTTATCAGTAAGGAAAATAACAAGTGAACTTCTACTGAGTTCAAAAAGAATTCACACTGACCTAATGGATTTTAGCAGTGCTTTATATATTATTTTGAGGAGAATTAGAACACCTGTTAACTCCAAGAGAAATAAAATTATTTTTATTTTGCACTAGAAGTGTATACAGCTAAAAAAAAAGATGCTTTTTTTTCATAAGATAACTTGCAGAACTCTATTCTATGATATATAAACAGGTGACATTTGGGTGACACAGAAAGATTTATTTAGCAATATTATAGGGATTAATGGTATTTTACTCTTATAAAGGAAAAGTTAGTTGCCTAGGAAACAGAGGCATGAGATTCATGCTCTGGATACAAATAAGTTTTCATTAGCATTCATAGAATGATTCATTAAATAATAATTCATGCAAAAACAAATATATATGGAATATCTATTATATATATAAAAGACCAGTGTCCCTCATGACCAGAATGACCAAACAACGGGTCGCCATGAGGTGGCATTGACTACTTCTCAGTCCCTCCCCCTGCCTGCAAGCGGGGGCAGGTCAAGACTGGCAACTAGTGAGAGGGCTGAACTGCTGACCTCTTGGTCCCCCAACCCCGGCCTTCAGGCTCCTATGGATCACCAATGGTGAACGGGGGAATTGGGGTGGGTGGTAGAAGGACCAGACTGGCTGTCAGGCCATTGGGATCACCAGCTCATCCCCAGTGGCTCAGGGGGCTTAGGCCAGTGGGACAGCGGGCTCTGGCAACTTCACCTCCATGCGCGTGCGCCAGACTGGCTGCTGATGGAACATGCTGCCCGCTTAGAGCCGCTCACGCTGGGGCAGGTAGGTCGTGGGTGCACCCCGCAGCCTCCGGCAGAACCTCAAGCCCCAGTGCAGCCTCCGGCAGCAGCGATGGCTGGGCCCGCGTGAGCGGCCTGAGCAGGCAGCACGTTCTATCAGTGGCCCAGCGCACACACATGGAGGTGAAGTCTTCAGTGCCCACTTTCCCACAGGCCTGATCCCCGGAGCATCCGGGGATGAGCTGGTGATCCCAATGGCCTCACAGCCCGGCGGCAGAGGCGGCATTTAGCCTGGGGACTGGCGAATGGGCAGAAGATGGACCTGATCACAGGAGGATAGGCTTAGGGACCCTACCCGCACGATTTAATTGTGCGCTGGACCTCTAATATACAATATGTTCTCTCAAAAAACTTACCTTCTAAGTCAAAGTTAAAAAATGTCTGTCACTCATGCTGTCACTCACTGTTTCTGGCCTTAGGCAATCATTACTCTATCAAGCCCTGATTAAGCCACCTAAACCATTTCAATGCATTACTTCTTCTTAGCCTCAAATTAATCCATTAGTTTGTTTAAAAGTTCAAATCTATTAGCCAACCTTTGTTAAAGATAAGAGGGGGGAAAAGTAGACCAATATTGAAGGGATATTTATTCTGTATAACACACAGATTCTGGTTGAGTTTGGATAATGATAAATATATTTTATTTGCAGCTTGGACAAAGTAAATTGAAGCAGAATAAAACTGATTTAAGCCAATGCCATAATTTAGCTAATCAACAATCAAAGCAAAATAGAAATTGTGAGTTTCCCATCAAGTTTAAATAAAACACCATTGTCTAATATTTAACTCAGACTCCTAAATGGTGCTCCATGATATATGAGCACCACGCAATGCTCTGTCAGAAGAGCTAAGGGAATCATGCATATTATTTATTCTTTCAGCTAATAATTATGGAGCAGTTATTTTTTGACCAATAGTGGAGATCCAACATCAAAACAATTAAAGTATCTAACTGGCGTATGTTGAAAATAAGCAATAACAAAGCAAATACCCATATATAATATTTCAGACAATGAAATGCTTTAAAAAAGGCAGGTTAGAGTAATTTCTATTTTATAAAAAGACATTTAATAAAGATTCTTCAGAAGGTGACGACAAATATAGAATTAAAAGAAATTAAAAGAAATAGATCAAAAATATAAAAATGAACATTTCTAAGAAAAAGGTGTACTGGGCAGAGGGAACAGCAAATGCAAAATTTCTAAGTAGAGAGTGTGTTAGTTGTATTGAAGGCACCATAGGTAGGTCAGTGTGGCACACAGCACACTCTCATTGGCCCATGCAAGGCCCTCTATTTTTTATTTCTTTTCACTTTTTTTTTTCCTTTTGCCTTTTAATCCTAATGCCTGAACCTTTCCCCTCTCCAGCCCTTGTCAAGGGCCAGCATTTAAATACTTTTGATATATTCGATATATACATACATGTAATCTTATAAAATGAGCTTTATATGCATATGCTTTTAAATTAAAAAGTAGGTAAAAAAAAAAAAGAATACCATTGTGATGGATCTAGAGGAAGTGACAAAGTTAATAAGGCTGGGGCTTGTAGAAGCCTTTATGTCTATAGAAATGCTGGCCTTTTACTAAGTGAATTGTGAAGACTATAAAGGGTTTTGAACGGAGGACAGATGAGATCTTATGTAGTCTCATGTATGTTTTAAATTAAACATGTGGAGAATACATTGTAAAAGCAGAAAGTGTGAAGGCATGAAACTAGTTTGTAGCCCATTTAAATAATATAGGTGAGAAATTGTGGTAGTTTAAACCAAGCTGCTAAGAATGGGTTAGGGGAAGAATATTCAGATTCTGGATATATTTTGATGGAAGAGTTATTAGGATTTGTACAATATTACATGTGGGATTTAAAGAAAATAGAAAAGACAAGAATAACTCCAAGTTCATTGGCCTGGGCAAGCAGAAGAGCTCATTGTGTGATGGTAAAGAGCATACATCGTGCAGTCTAACTGCCCCTAACTGCCCAGATTTTACCTTAGAGCTCTACCTAGTAACCGAAATACTGAATGAGCCATTTATTTTCTCCATGCCTCAATATTTCCTTTGATAAAATGGGCATAATAATTCCCACCTTACAGAGTTATTATGAGTATTAAATGAATTAATCACTTGGAAAAATGTCAGGTGCATAGGATGTCCCATATAAATGTTTGTGAAAATTTAGATATTTGAGAGGAGGATACCTGGATGATAAGCAGTTTTGAGGTAGAAAAAGTCAAAAATTCAGTCCAGTTGAAGATAGCTATTAGATATCCAAGGGAAGAAGGTGTGTAAGCAGAAAGATGTATTCATCTAAGCCTACCTGATATGAATTTGGCAATTATCAGTGCATAGATACTATGTAAAGTCAGAAGCCTGGATAAGATCACGTAAAGAGTGAGTACAGATAGGTAAGATAATAGAGGAATGACCCCTGAGCCATTCATACTTTGGAAATCAAATACTTTAGGACTGTGGGCCCAGCCAGTGTGGGTTGAGCATTGACCTATGAACCAGGAGGTCACACTTTGATTTCCAGTCAGGGCACATACCCTGGTGACAAGCTTGATCCCCAGTAGGGAGCGTGCAGGATGCAGCCCATCAATGATTCTCTGTCGTATTTGATGTTTCAATCTCTCTTCCTCTCCCTTCTCTGAAATCAACAAAAAATATTTTTAAAAAATACTTTAGAACTATAACTTTAGGACTATAAGGAAGAAAAACAAGGGTGGCAGGAAGAGAAACAAAATACATTCTGGAGGCTAAGTTGGGAAATATTTCTAGGAAAAAAAGTGCATTTAAGTAAAAAAAAGATATTTTGCAAAATACAACATTCATTCATGTTAAAAATTCTTAAAAATAGGAACTGATGGACATCAACACAGTGTAATGAACTGTATAACAAAAAGTGTATGCCTCAATCTAAGAGCCAGAATATTACTTAACAAGAAAACACTAACATCCTTCTCACTAATGGGATGCCCAATATTCCCACTACTATTTGAAATAGTTCTGGAATGTTAGTCAATGTAATGAGAAAACAGAAAGCAAACAGAAGTGTAAGAATTGGAAAGAAAGCAGAAATACCTCTTCTTATGGATGATGAGCCTATCATCTATTCATCATCTATCAATCTATCATTTATCATTTATCAGCATTTATTTGTATATGTTTATATATAGCTAATAAATTAACATTCAAAAATGAACAGTATTCATATATACAAACAAAAGCCGATTAGAGACATTATAGAAGATAAGATGCCACTTAAAATAGTAAACAAAAATAAGTCATTTAGATAAACTTACCAAGAAATGTCCAAAATGTATCTATAATAATAAAAGGGTAATATGCTAATTAGACCAGATGTCCTTCCAGGGCCAGAGGGAAGCCCAGGTCCCTGGTGCCTGCCTGCGGCTGGAGGGAAGCAAGCCTGGGTCCCCGGTGCCAGAGGGAAGCTGGTGGAAGGAAGGCCTACTCTTGCATGAATTTTGTGCATCGGGCCTCTCGTATTTATATAACCATAAAACACTCCTGAAATACATATATGTAGATTTTAATAAATGAAAAAAATTATATTTTTGATGGGAAGACTGAATAAACATCATAAAGATACTGGTTTACCCTGTGCTAATTTTTAAGCTAATAGAATTCTAATTTATCAGTTTTGTTGTTAATGCCTTATCTTTTTGGATCTAAATTAATTATAAGATTTATTTGGAAAAAAAAAACAAGCAAAAATAACCAAGGAAACCACTGGGGGCGTGGGGGGGAATCACTGCACTGATAGGGGAATAGTCCTACTAAACAGTGACACGTATTATAAAGCCTTAAGATCTTTTTTAAAGGACTGGATAGATCATAATGGAAAATCCAGAAATTGTCTAATTGTGTATGAAGTTCAGAATACAATAATGGCAGCATCTCAACTATCTGGGTAAAATTACTCTTTTTTAATAGGTAGTATTGAGCCCTAGCCGGTTTGGCTCAGTGAATAGAGCATCGGCCTGCGGACTGAAGGGTCCCGGGTTCGATTCCGGTCAAGGGCATGTACCTTGGTTGCGGGCACATCCCCAGTAGGGGGTGTGCAGGAGGCAGCTGATCGATGTTTCTCTCTCATCAATGTTTCTAACTCTCTACCCCTCTTCCTTCCTCTTTGTAAAAAGGCAATAAAATATATTTTTTTTAAAAATAGGTAGTATTGATATAACTGGAGATCCTTGTAGGAAAAAGCCAGTACAATTGAATTAATTACAATTTACAAATTATAATTGTATCAGAGAATTGAATGTAAATAAGTACAATTATACAGGTAATTATATATATATATGATTTCCTTATAATATAAGTGGGACAAATTTTAGAAACCATGACACAAAATCCAAAATCAATAAGAGAAAAATGTCAATTTAAATGACATAAAAATTTAAAAGAAAAATCTCTTGTATGGCAAAAACACATAAGTAAAGCAAAATAAAATAAAATAAAGAACTGGGAAATAATGAGAAAGAGTTGACATCCCTCATATATGGAGTTCTAAAAACAGAAAAGACACAATCTAACAACATTATAGAAATAGTTCACAGAAAACGAAATGCAAATAGACCTTAACCTCAAGAAACAATAAGAAACAATGTTCAGCCTTCACATAACGAGAGAATTGCAAACTAAAACTACATTGAAATAATAATTTTTCTACTATCAGGTTTAAAAATTAAAAGTTTGACAGCATATTTTTTCAGTGAGATTGTGAATAGTACTCTCAGATACATCTGGCTTGGTAATACCTAGCAAAATAAATATATGCATTTCACCTTCTGTGTCTGCAATTCTACTTTCAGGGATCTATTTAAAACACACACTGGCAACAATGTAAAAAAATGTCTGTTCAAGACTGTCAGGCCACTATTTGTAAACCCAAAATTTTGAATAAACTATTGTATATTCACCCTTGTTATACTGAGCAATTATTTCTGTATCCTGTCTAAATGATCCTTGGGATATATTATTGAGTAAAAAAACAGGGGAAGTTAAAGTGGGGCATATTCTACTGTTTATTTTTTAAAAAAGGAAGATTCACATATATTTTCACTCTATTCTAGAGCTCATTCCACTGTTGTTTAAAACAGAACTCACATACAGGCACATGCATATTAGTATGTATAAAAAAAATGAACTTGGAGGTTGGCTCCATGTGCGTATAGTGAGTGTCCTAGTTTTTCCCAGAGTTGTCCCTTTGGGGAGTCTTGGG
This sequence comes from Myotis brandtii, assembly GCF_000412655.1. NCBI lineage: Eukaryota > Metazoa > Chordata > Mammalia > Chiroptera > Vespertilionidae > Myotis > Myotis brandtii. Next base: position 4,251,817 of record NW_005369442.1, on the reverse strand, counting down.
AATTGTATCAGTGAAGAGAATAAATGGATTTGTGGTGAGACAGGTTCCATGATAAGGAAACGCATTCTTGTCATTTCTACCTAATGAGACTCAGTTCAGAGTGAAGATGTAGCATTAGGAAACACTTATTAGGAGAGGCGTATTTTCAGGTCTGCTGCCCACTTTTTGATTGGGTAGTTTGTTTGTTTGGTGTTGAGTTTTATGAGTTCTTTATATAGTTTGGAAATTAAGTCATTGTCAGAGCTACCGTTTGCAAGTACCATCTCCCATCTGGTTGGCTGCTTCTTTGTTTTATTGTAAGTTTATTTTGCTGTGCAGAAGCTTTTTAGTTTTATAAAGTCCCATTCATTTATTTTTGCCTTTATTTCCCTTGATTTTGGGATCAAGTTCATAAAATGTTCTCTATGACCAATAAGTTTAGTACCTATATTTTCTTCTATGCAACTTATTGTTTTGAATCTTGTATTGAGATCTTTGATCCATTTTGAATAAATTTTTATACATGAGAACAAACTGTAAAACATATGAAGAGCCAATAGATAGATGAAAAAATGTTCAGCCTCACTAGCAATTAGGGAAATGCATATCAAAAGTACAATGAGATACCACCTCACACCTTTTAGAGGGGCTGTTATCAGCAAGTGTTGGAGAGGTTGTAGAAAAAAAGGAACCCTCATTCACCGCTGGTGGGAATCTAGTCTGGTGCAAACACTATGGAAAGCAGTCTGGCAATTCCTCAAAAATTTAAGAATAGATCTACCATAGGACCCATCAATCCCTCTCCTGGGTATATACTCAAAAAAGTCGAAATCATGTATTCACAAAAATATATGCACCCCTATATTCATTGAAACATTATTCATGGTGGCCAAGACATGGAAACAACCAAAGTGTCCTGTGATAGAGGACTGGATAAAGAAGATGTGGTGCGTACACACAATGGAATACTACTCAGCCATAAGAAAAAAAATGAAACACTGCTATCTGCAACATGAATGGACCTTGAGAACATTATGCTAAGTGAAATAAGTCAATCAGAAAAAGCTAAGAACCATATCCTTTCCCTCAAATGTGGGATATAAAACTGAAACTCATGAACACGAACAGCAGTGCGATGTTGCCAGAGGTAAGGGGGTGGGAGGAATGGGCATTTAATTCCAGTACACAGGATAGAAACATATTCCAGTGATGTCTTTATAAATGTTAAAGTTCATATTACTTGCATTTTAAAAAACTCATGAACATTTTTCCAACGTGGTATAATTCCCATCCTCATTGTCAACCAGTGCCAGGCACAGTGGCAATATAACAGTAAAGAAGACAAATGCGGTACATAAACTTACAGAGCTCAGTTCTTATACCAAATACCTCCCAGAATGGGGCCCAGAACTGAGGTGTCCTCTTGGATTTACTATGTTGTCTTCTGTTGTGCAAATACTTGCTTTCCACCTGCCCTTCTGAGTATAAGCGTTGCACGGGCCTCTGTAGTCTCATAGCTTTCATGTGCACACTGATGCAGAATAGATTCATTACCTCCAGCTTTATACACAGGCAGTTCCCTAGATTCTCAAGAATCTCGCATTGGTTTATTTAGAAGTCTCTAGTCACACTATTAAAAGAATCCAATTAAGCCACAGTCATTGTAGAACTAACATCCTTGATTTTTTTTCATCACATTAAGTATAAACACTCTGAATCTGCTTAATGTCAGACTTTTTCTTTTTTCTTTTTTTCATCTCTTTTTTCCCCACATCACATCCTGGGGTTGATTCTCCTCTACTTGAATTTTTTAAAAATATGTATTTTCTGAAGTGTTCTACTTCAGGGCATTATGATATGGAAATTGCCAATAATCCAAACACCCCTTTGGCCTCCCTTTTGCTATTATTATCAGATGTCTTTTTAAAATATTTATTTTAAGTCAACTACCGAATATCACCCAGATTTAGTAATATTTTCTTATTTTCCTCTGAATTACATTAATAATTTTTTCTGCATTTTTTTGCCTAATAAGAAAAAAAGTATAGCCGTAGACAGTTTGGCTCAATGGATAGAGCTTTGGCCTGCAGACCAAAGGGTCTAGGTTCTATTCCTGTCAAGGGCACATACCTTGGTTGCAGGCTCTTCCGTAGCCCGGGACCTGGTCAGGGCTCATGAAAGAGGAAACCAATCGATATGTTTCACTCACAGTGATGTTTCTCTCTGTCTTTCCCTCTCTCCTCCACTCTCCCTAAAAATCAATGGAACAATATCCAAAATATCCTTGGGTGAGGATTAATAAAAATAAAAAAAGAAGAAGAAAGTATAGAATAGAGGTTCAGAGTTTAACCTCTGTAGTGAGTGTTGAGTAAGAAAAAAAGGGGGGGTGGTAATATCACCTACAGAAGGTTGATATAAGAATGAAATATATTAATAGATATAAAGATATGAGTGAATGTGTGAGCGTAATAAGTATTTGATAAAATTTAACCATTGTGGTGTTATTAATTTTAGATCCCCTGACCACCATAGTGCTGCTGCTATCCAGTATCTGGGCAGCAGTATTATAGACTTGACAAGGTCATTTCTCAACTATCACTTACATGAATTTGTTCATTATGACAGTTGGGTATGTATCCTGACACTATTTTTGCTGAAAGGTTTATACCATGATACTCAAGATCCCCTGTATGTGAAATAGTATCAAGGAAATAGACTGGTGTAAATATATAGGAACTTTTCCTAGGTATCAGAAAACATGAGGGCAATTGAGTCCCCCTTACATGAAGTATGTAATGAAATCATCAGAAATAATATGTCCTGGAGCAATAATGTTTACTTTGAGGCTCATCAAAATCACCTGAATTGCTTATGTCTGGACCAACCTCTCAGTGATTCCGATGTGAACTAAAGTTTGAGAATCATTAGCTTTGAGCAAGGATTGGCAAACTATGTTTTTAATATACATATATATATTTTAATTTCAGAGAGGAAGGGAGAGGGAGAGAGAGGTAGAAACATTAATAATGAGAGAATCATTGATCAGCTGCCTCCTGCACAACCTTTACTAGGGATCAAGCCTGCAACCCAGGTAAGTGCCCTTGACTAGAAATGAACCAGGGACCCTTCAGTCTGCAGGCCGACACTCTATCCACTGAGCCAAACTGGTTAGGGGAAGGCTTGGCAAACTATGGAACTATGGCCTATGGGCCAAACTGGTTCAGCACAAAATTTTGTAGATAAATTTTTATCAGAGTACAGTCACACTCATTTATTTATATGTTATCTGTGGCCACTTTTGCACTATGACAGAAATTGAGTAGTTAACAACATAGAACATAGGACCCACAAAACCTAAAATATTTGCTATCTGACCCCCTTACAGAATATGTTTGCCAACTCTTGGCTCAGAGCATGCACAGAAGTAGACTTATCACATGAAAGAAGTTGAATAATCTTTTGCCAGTCCAGATAATAAGAAATTAATCCATTTTCAGAATGTCTCATTACATTAATTTTAAGAAAGCTATACACCATGAAGAGCTTCTTCCAGAAGGAAAAAATGGAGAGAGCCCTTTGCAAACCTAGTTCTCCTTTTTTCTTGGGGGGTGAGGGGTTGGGAGTAGGGGATGCAGAGTAAAACCAAATTGGGGAAGGGGGGGTCATAGTTCTATGCACTTTTTAGATTTTAAAAAAAAATTTCAAGCATTCAATAGCTATAAACTTTATTTTCTTTATGAATAAATTAGCAAAAACAAACATATGGGCATTAGGCTCAAAGATTTTAATAATTATTAAAAATAGATATTAATGACATTCAAAAATTATACTAACTGTCAAAAAATTCAAAACTGATTTCAAAATAATTGCTTCTTATAACATCTCTAGCATTATCCCCTGCTTGGATGAATGCAGGAAATTGCTCTGGAAGATAAAAATAACAGCTCCTGTCCCTCTGTCTGCTCCTCACATTTCACATGTACCTGCACGCTGTTAGGAAAGTCAGAATTCTCTGAGAGAAAGTATTGATTTTTATCAACCTGGAAAGTGAAACGAGAAAGAGAATGACATTGCTAGCCATGGGGAGTTTAGTTCAGGTCAACAACCCCTAAGTTTTATGGGAATTGTTCAGAAATTACCAATGTTTCAGTGCTAAAGGACTCTGACATAGGGCTGGAAAACACATTTTGACATCGGGCAGTGCTCAGCCTCGGCCCTGCCATGGTCGCTGACAACCAGAGCATATTAAGTCCGCCACAGAGGTTCAAATGAGGCTGCTTTGTGGAATGACATTTGGCTCAGATGGAGCAAAAATTCACATGTGAAGTTCATTCCTGTGTTGGAAAGTGCAGTGTGAATCAGCCTGTTTGCAGCCGCTGCTTTATTTCTGCTTGTGCTTGTCGTCCATGTTACCAAAAATGCCATGTTTGCAGCCGCTGCTTTATTTCTGCTTGTGCTTGTCCATGTTATCAAAAATGCCTTTACATTAGGACATAATGTGACAGGCCCCAACAGATGAAAATGTGAACCAGTGGAGCCTGGGAAATAGCTTCATAAGCGATCTTTTCATGTTCTCTCTTAAATATTTTAGTTTGTTGGTTTGTTTGAATTAAACCTAACTAATGGAGAAATGGTAAGCCACGGTTTAGTTTTGTTTGCTTACACTTTTCTTCTATCATTACAAGTTAGCCTCCACAACTGGTACAGAGAATTAAATACTACTGAGAGATGTTATTTTCACCCTTTTCACTTCGGCAGGGTTTTATTAGTATTGTTATTAGGCGGTGCTCTAACATTGTTAGCATGTCCTAACCGCTGCCCTTTACAAGCCTACACCAGAGGAAAAGAGAGTTAACCCTTCAGTCTGGGAAAGTTTTCCTCTCTAACGGGCTTGTAGGGTGTCATATATTGTCCATTCAGTGCTTTCTTAGCATTTTATGCTTTGTGTGCTACCATCCCTACCAACTGAGAGACGTTTTTGGTTATTAGCATCCCACTCACTTATCGGACTGAGCCGAGTAGCTGAGATTCACACACACACACACACAAAAAAAAATTAAAATTAAGACAAAAATAAAACCAGTTAATGTATTTTGAATGTCTCTTTTTAAAAATGTATCTTTATTGTTGAAAGTATAACAGATATTCCCCTCCCCCTCCCCCACTGACCCCTGCAACCCATTCCCATCTCCTCTCTGGGCCTGTCTCTTTTAAAGGGCATAATTCTGAAATTTCTTAATCAATAATAATTTACTTGAGTAAAACCACATCATTCTGTTAATGGAATGTATAGCAGGCTAGCTAAATCAAAGAGATCTCAGAATTGGGATCTGTATTGGAACCTTTGTACCTATCCAGTGGAAGGGTAACAAGAGCTGGTCACGTGAACTGGAGTTCAGAATTGTTAAATTTTTTATTCTAAAACCATCCCTCTCTAAGGGAAGTCAGTCTCAAAAATACATTGTGTGGCCGATATCAGGAGCTTTGAGTAAGCTCTAAAACCTGGACTCAAGTTAAGAATCCTGCTGTATCATGTGTACCAGAACATCACACAGTATGTAGTATATTAGTTCATTAGGTAGTACAATAAACCAAGTCTACTTAGTACTACATTTAAAGAAACACACACAACAAAAAAACAAGTACAGATCCATTGGCAGGCAGTAATCAGTCCAACCTGGGAAAGAAGTGTATATAATTATGTATAGACATGTACTTGCTCACACACACTATAAAATAAGTAAAATGTCTTTAGAGTACTAATAAGATTTTTGATGGAAGATATATAATTGTTTATTGTTAATTTCATTATATTTTATTATATCATAATTAGTGGTAGAGAATGTTGACCAAAATAAACACTTAAAGAATTAGATTATAAAACTTAGAACTCTTTTCCTCTATTTAAGTATTTGAAGACTTCAATGTAAGTTGCTATATGAAGAACAATTACTCTTATTCTGATAATATAATTAGAATCAAACATTCTTAATTATACTAAATCAGTGATGGCGAACCTATGACACGCGTGTCAGAGGTGACACGCGAACTCATTTATTTGGTTGATTTTTCTTTGTTAAATGGCATTTAAATATATAAAATAAATATCAAAAATATAAGTATTTGTTTTACTATGGTTGCAAATATCAAAAAATTTCTATATGTGACACGGCACCAGAGTTAAGTTACGGTTTTTCAAAATGCTGACACGCCGAGCTCAAAAGGTTCGCCATCACTGTACTAAATTGTCCTAATATTCAATTTTATACTTGGGGTTTTATTCAAAATCAGTAAAATCTTCCCATAAGAGAAGATAGTACACTGAACCAGACTACATGAATACATAAATAGGATGCATAAAAAAATATTAAGGAGAAAGAAAATTCAACAAATATATTAATAGTTTCGCTTACATGTGTAAAAAATGGCTTTTTTCAGATGAAGTAATTATATGCTAAGCCATTATTTATATTTTCCGCTATGAAAAGCATTTAGTGATTCTGAGATACTCATTACTTGAATCATTTATTCATTTAACAAATTTAACTAAAAACCTATTTGTGCCAGCCACCATGGTAGATACTGAGAATATGAAGATTGAAATAATGAAGTCACGTCCCCAAACAGCCCACATTTCAGCACAGAAGACGGGCATGTCAACAACTAATTGAAGGTACTCAAGTGAGATAACAAAGACAGGTTCTACACAGAAAGAGAACCCATGTGGGAAAAGTTGATTTACTCAGATGTAACAGATCAGCATTCCAACCAAGACTTAACAGAGGAGCTCCTGCTAAGCAAAAGGAAGACTATGGATTTTTCATACATGTGTAGAAATCTAAACCTAGTCTATCTGATTGACAGCTCTCAAATACTGAATAAACTAAATATGCCTTGTTGCCAATAAAAAAGTCAATTGAAAATTGAAATAGAAATGTGACATTTTTGTTTCCTAGTAGTTTCAGTTTTCACTGTTAAATATCTCACAAATGTCAGTCTTTTGCAACATTCATTTCAGTTCAAAAGCATAGTTTAAAGTCTGTTATACATGAAGTATTGAGTCAAGCACTGGTGTCATTGTAAAAGCAATTTAGTCAATTGTGAGCTTATTCCACCTGTTTATTTACTGAATATGTTCTAAGTGCTAGGCATTGTGCAAAGCATTAGGGGGTAAAAGGTAAAGAAAGGTAAACACAATCCTTACCAACAGAGTTAAATCCTCCTGGGGAAAGAGAGGCATTAATCAAATAATCAGAAAAATGTATAATTACAATCTATCATGAAAAAAAGCAGTAAAAAGGGATATCTAGGGAATATAAATGAGAGCGTCAATCTAATCTAATTTTAGGGCCAGGGAAGCTTTCCCTGATGAATTGGTATTTAAAGTGAAAGTAGAAGGATGAGTTTAAGATAACAAGGAGAAGGAATGTGTGTGTCAGTGTTTGAGCAGAAGCAAGTGGAGGTGCAGACTATGAGAAGCCATTCCAAACAGAAGAACAAGATCTGCAAAGGCCTGATGAAGAAAGATGACATGGGTTACTCAGAGCCTTAGTGGTCATTTGAACAATTTCAATATCCTTCCTCAAAACAATACAAGGACATTGAGGAGTTAATGGAAAAGAACACAGCCCCTGCCTCCTGGAATCAGAGTATGATGGAAGGAATTTTCTCAGATAATAAATTCAATAGGTGACTCAAGGAGGTTTTCATTGAGGGTTAGTGTAGCAAAAATAGGAGACACTTAGTTCAACCCGGGGATCCTGGAAAGCCTCCCAGAGAAATATAATGCCTACATTAAGTCTTGAATAATCAGTAAAATTATCAGGAGAAAGAAAGATGGATAGGTATTCCAGGCAAAAGCACAATCTGTATAAAAAAATAAAAATGTAAAACAAATGGCATAAGCAGAAGAAACAGACACTTTCTCATGATCAGAGAATAAAATACAAGTAAGGGAGTGGGAAGACTTGAGATGATGGAGGATCTTCCTATATGGGGCCATAAAACTATGATAGCATTTAGCAATTCCTTATATAGGCAAGTAATTAAAAGGTGTTAAGCAGATGCACGCAAGGATTCACATCTCACATAGGTTATTCTGAATGGAGTAGAAAGGATGAATTTAAGGTGGAAGAGAATGAATGCATGGAAATAATTTATGATGCCATTCTAATAGTGCAGGAGAGAGAAGGTGAGAATCTTAAGTGGAATGGTGACTGTAGGACTAGGTAGTTTTATTCAAACTCCCTTAGCCTCAGGAAGTCAGCAGCAAGGACCCAGGGTTGTAGTTTTCTGGGAGGATGAAACAGAGGCAGGAATGCAACACCGTTCATTGTATTAATGAGGGATATATCATTAGAGCAACAAAAGTGAAGCAAGAGAGGACTGAACAACTGAGAGAAGACTGTGGCATCAAGGAAATAGTGGTTGTGTGGTTAAAAAAAAGTTGAAGTTGAGGATATGAAACAACTGAAAACATCAAGGTTATAAACAGAAAGTAAAATACCGTTAACAACAGACCTCACATATGAGGGTGCCCATAAAATTACAATGGAGCTGAAAAATTCCTAACACTTAGTGAAATCATAGCCATCTGAATTTCATGTCTCAACACATTACTTATGTGTTTAAGGTGATGCTGGTGTAAACAAATCTACTGTACTGCATTGTATAAAAGTATATCACATTGTATAAAAGTATATCACATACAACCATGTACAGTACATGATATTTGCTAATGACAATAAACGACTATGTTATTGGTTTATGTATACATTATACATGTATTATTATATTAGAGTATACTCTTTCTACTTTAAAAAGTTTGCTGCTGTAAAACAGTATGCCATGTTATGCTGGCAGCAGCCTCATACATCTTGTGTTTGCTCTGTCTCTTGATTGTATCATTTTCCCTTGTGCTTAATTTAATGCTGTGTTGTCTTATATATTTGGTGCAGTCTCGTATAAAAGTATATCACATACAACCATGTACAGTACATAATATTTGCTAATGACAATAAATGACTATGTTATTGGTTTATGTATATACTATACATGTATACAGTGTTTATAAAGTATACAGTGTTTATAAAGTCTAAAGTAGTCCCAGGCCTTCATATTCACTCACCATTCACTCACTGTCTCACCCAGAGCAACTTCCAGTCTTGCAAGCTGCATTCCCGGTTAAGTACCCTAACGGGTGTACCATTTTTTTAAATCTTTTACACTGTATTTTACTCTACCTTTTCTATGTTTAGATACACAAACACTTGCCATTGTGTTATAATTGTAGCCAAGGGGCAATAGACCGTACTATCTAATCCAAGTGTGTAGTAGGCTATACCATCTAGGTTTGTGTAAGTGCCCTCTATGATATCCACACAATGACAAAATCACCTAACACCATATTTCTCAGAACTTATCCCAGTTGGTAAGCAGTGCATGATTGTATTGGGGTTTGGCATTTCTGATTATCATAATAACCAGAGTCACAGAGTGACCTGTTGGTGATTAGGGTAGAATAGAAATGAAATTTCATTTGAATTCAGGATATCACATGGAGCAGAAAGAACTACGGCACTGGATTCATTATCAACATGAACAATGAAATCACTCTGGCTAATGCTTAGAATTATGGGGTAGAATGAAAACACCAAAGATGCCATCAGATATAAAGAACTGATTAAGATGCTGGCTAGTGATTGCAATGAAAAAGATGAGGTGGCACATGCATATAGTATTAATTGCAGAGGAAGGAGACTGCCTCCCACAGGGGTAGAAGAGTAATTAATGGCTTTGGAAATGGCAATGGAGAGGTAGAAGAATGCTAACCTCCCCTGCAGGCTTACCCCCATGCTATTGGATGTGGCATAAAGTATACTTCTGTGTTGAAAAATATTAATAATAACTTTAAGGGCAGAATAGTATGGAAATATACTTAAAGGAGATAAAGGATGATTGAAGGGTATTATGATGTTTCAGATGGATGCTGAAAGGAAAAAACACTGAGGCAAGGGGGGATTGGGTAACCATAGTCATCTAGATATAACTTTGGTGCAAACTATGGCACCATAGGGAGGTTTGGTGGGGGTTGGGTAAGAGTTGAAGGTGACCTAAGTATGAGTCCCGGTGTGGTCAACTTTGCAGGGATATGGCCAGGACATCCACATGGTGCCTTCCAGGCTCATATTTACAATAGTTTATGAAATTAATACCCTATTATAGCACTCACTAAGTGGATAATTAATATAATTTCTTTCTGACTACAGATATTAGGATGAATGTCTATTGAGGTAACTGTTTCAGGAAGAAAAACAGGGTTGGGAATGGGGATGGTGGAGACCAAAGGAAAAGAAGACAGGGAAAGAACCAAAAGGGAAGGAGGAGGAAATGAAAAAATAAAAACAAGACAGAATCAAGTAGTTGCATGTGATCAGTAAAGGCACGAGAACCAACTTGTTTTCCTGTGAATGTTGACAGTTGCTGGAAATGAAAGTGAAGAATGCATGTGTCCTGTTCAAATATCTGCCTGGTGGGACAAAAGCTTGGATTAAGCTGTCCCCAATATTTATGTTGCTAACATTAAATTAATCAATGCGGTATTAATCAGGACACTTATGTTACCGTTAGAATATAAACTCTTCATGGGTAGGATCTAGCTCTTTTGCTATTAGGAAAGTGTTTTGTATAAAGACATACGTTCGATAAATGTATTTGATAACTTGATGAAAGCACTTACACTTTAATATCTTTTCATTCTCAAATTCACTACCTTCTAGGAAAATCAATATCTAATCCTAGACGAAGATATGTGCACTCTTCTTTCTGCTGCCTTTGTATAGAATAATTCATTGTTTGCCGCAAACATACCCTTCACACAACTACACACACACACGAATATTCATACAACCACACACAAAAATAGATATGTATGTGTATATACATATAATCCATGTTTCCACAATGAAACTATATTTTTCCATGGATCCCTTAAAGCTATTATATTTTATACTCAGTGAAATGTAATATCTCTATATTAGAACCTGATTTCTTTTTGCTTTTTTTAAAGCAGTTTTTTTCTAATGCCAAATAAAGCCACAATTTTATTTTAAAATAATTAACAAGGGTAATAGGTTTCTCCCAGAAGTTTACAAAGGAACATTAAAAAGTTATGTATATTTGAACAAGAAGGAAAAAATGTTCATTAAACTCGATTCTTTCAGATAAAAGATTCATGTTAGTAATAGTTTTGGTACTTTGGAAGGTTCATTAATACCTTAGAATAATTATGTATTGTTTAAGATTATATTTCAGACTGAAGCATGTATAACACTGCGTACATCCAATACAAGACTTTTCTCCTTTTCTGAAAAGCTGCTAATTTATCTAATCTTCACTCATGGGAGAACATGTTGTAATTATTGATAAGACATTCCATAAAAAAAATCACATAGTTGGAAATATTATTTTCACAATTCATAATTGATAATCTCTTTCTGGCTATCATAATCAATAATTCAAATTCCCTGCAGCTTTGTTTTGCCGTTGCTGTTATTAAAACTTACAGAAGGCTGTCAGGACATAGAATTACATATTTTGTTTTTAATATATGAGCACCTCATTTCACTCATATTCTGTACATTTGTGCATAATCATCTATTATTGAGAAAAATCTCCCTATGTAGTGTGGAAGATGGAAACATTTTTTTTAAATTCTCTTTGGTGCAGAATATCCATAGCTGAATATCATTCTGCATGAACATTTATAGCCATTTGCATAAGGCTAAAAACTTCAATTAAATGACTCCAGAGAACATACACTTTTTTTGTATCATAAATGTGACATGACAAGAAAGGAAATAGAGGGGACCAAGTAGTCCACATGTCTACAGGTGAACTGAATTAATTCTTACAGATAGTGGCTTATTCAGGCTCCCTGGAAGCCAACTGCATGATAGAGATTTGAATGCTGGAGGTTTATTGAGGACTAGTCTGGAGAGCAATGCCCTGGAAGAGGAGCAGGAAGCAAGACTGAGATGTTGGGGAGGTTGAACTGTGATGTAATTGCAACAGAGGCCTCAGGAGGGCTCACAGGGAGCTAGGGCCCTTCAGTCATCGCAAATTAAAGCCAGAGGCCAGGCAATTGCATGACTGTATATAAATTAGCCACAGGATGTAGGACTACTCAAGAGAGGGAAGAGGGGACAGCTGGTAAGGGAGCCCCTTCCACAGAGGGCACTTCTAGAAAGAGATGCCTATGTGGGCCATTAGCCAATAGGAGAAACAACAGCATAAGTTAAATGTGCCACAGTATCCACTACCAATAACAAATGTATAACTGCTGTCTTACCTCTTGGTCTTCTCTGATTTTAAAACCTAAACATTGATACTTCCTCAGAAATCACTTGATTGGCCCTAGTGTCATTCTCATCTTTGCCAGGTCCTAGAGGTATCAGTACAGTTCTATGCATTTCTGTGATGTCTATCAAATGCTCAAAGTGCAATTTAGAGAAACTTACGATACAGCAATTCAAATAGTGCTACTATTTCTTATACTTAAAGAAAAAAAAACATAAAAAGACATGTCTTAGACAAAAACACATGTAAGCATTCTACTAATTGACATCTTATTAATGGTGAAATAATTTTCTAAAAAGAGATCATGCAACATGAAGAGAGGCCTTACAAATCTCACAAAAACACACGAATCTTACTCTACATAGACTTTCTGAGAAAAGCAATTGAAAAAACAAGAATCAGAAAAAATCTTTTAAAATAGATGACTATGTTCTCATACACAAAGTATGAGCATAACACTAGAAGTTGAACATATTATGTAGATGCCACCAAGTCCTGTTGAACTAGGAATCCTATATAATAAAAGGGTAATATGCAAATCGCCCCCTGCACCAGGAGTTCAACCAGAATTCGACCAGGGGACAGGGCCAGCCTGCCAACCACCCGTGGCCCCTCCCCCCGCCAACCCCAATTGGGGCAGGCTGGCCAGACCCCAACCGTGCACGAATTCGTGCACCAGGCCTCTAGTCATAAAGACTATATGATGATGTTAGTATGGTCCTAAATCATTGAAAGTTTTACATGTAAAATACACCAGCATTTAATCTGTACCTAAAAAAAACCCTCATAAAGTGAAGTATCTATGCATTTAGCCAAATATTTACTCATCCACTCAGTCAACAAAAATTTAATGAATATATCCTATCTGTCAGGCATTTTCTAGGATCAAGGGATAGAAGTGAAAAAGAAAACTTGTTAATTGTGTTTCTTGTCTAAATTTCCTTCTCTCTCTGTTACTATATCCTTTGTTTCACAGTGGATAGACAATACTTCCCAGGTTCTTGACTTTGGAAATGACCATGTGCTTTGATTTGGCCAATAGAAGGAGCAAGCAAGGTTGACAGTGTGTTAGTTTCAAATGTAGGACTCAAGAGGCCTTTCCTGTTTCCACTAGATCTCTTCACTACTGGTCAACAATAAGAAAAATATATCTGCATTGGTTTTCCAATTGCAGCAGGAGAAAGAGAAACATATTGAGAAGAGCTAAGTGCAGATTGGCCAGTGATTCCTAGCCAACTCCCAATTTTAGGAATAAATAAGTTCTTATTATTGGATGCCACTGAATATTGCAGTTTGTTAAGTGAAATTTTTGTAATATTTGCTAACTGGAAAAAATACAGGCATTTCATGATTAAATGTGAGAGAAAAACATATTTATATAACACACTTGGGGTAAATAACCAAATAGAGATAGGAGAATCATAGGAGAAATGAAAAAAACAAAAAAACTGTCTGAAATCATTAAGTATATGAATATAAAACTATGCTATTGTGAGAACAGGCAGTAAGTGACTTAACATTATCGAGAATGTAGATCCACAGATTGTTTCTAATATAAAATCACAAAATTGGCACTAATTCGGGATATATAAAAGGATAGGCAACTACTCAGCATCTCATTTTAATTCTTCTAAAAGCCTATTATCCAATAAACAAAAAGAAAGAAAAACAGCATTATTTCTCTTTAAGTTAAGTTCCCTTCTCAACAGATTGAGAAGGACAATAAGGAAAAAAAAAAAACTGCTTACTTTGGAATTAATTTTTAACTAACAAAAAGTAACTTGTTAGTAAACCCAACTATAGAAAAGAATATCCATATCATCCAGGAATCTACCACATTAAATTGCAATTTAAAATAAATGTCTAATTTGAAATAGCTTTAAGATTTATGGAAAAGTCGCAAAGGTAGTACAGAAAGCTTACATATAGCCCATACGCAGTTTCCCTTATTTTTAACATCTTATATTTATATGGTACATTTGTCATAGTTAATGAACACATCATTATGCATTATTATCTATACTAGAGGCCCGGTGCACAAATTCGTAAGGGGGGCTGGCGGGGTGAGGAGCCTGGAGAAGACCCACTGAGCTGGAGCTGAGCATGGGCTCCAGGCTTCCCAGGGAGGACAGCCTCAGCAAAGAAACAGAAACCACCAGAAGGCTCTGTAAAAAGGCCCTGAGCTCCCTTTGGCCAGATAGACTCAGAGCTGGTATCTCTGTGTGTACATTTGACACAGCCTGGCACTCGCCTTTGTCTGTTGTTCAAATCCATGGCATGGAAAAACTTGTTCCTTTCTCTTGGGGCCCTTACATCAAATACAGGCCAATTGGAAGACACAGGCCCCAGTGGCAGAGCCAGGCCCCACAATCACCAGGAACTAGCCCTAAGACAACTGGGTAGCAATCTCCATAGAACAGAACAGTCTGTTTTAGAGTCTTAATTCTCCCCTAAAATGTGCCCAGCTGCTCCTCTTAGCCGGGATAGACTGAACTAAGGAACCAAAGACCAAGTTTTCTTTCAGGTGGGATCCACCAGTAGCTGACTGGTGACAAGGCCCCTCATAGGTGCCTGCCTTCCCCCCAAGATCAGCGTGCTTTGAGCCAATCCATTTCTGACGGTGGCAGGTCCTGGGCTGCTGTTCAGGGGGCAGGTCCACAGGGTTTCTCTTCACCGCCTTCCTGGCCTCCGGAGCAGTACTCTCTCACCCAGTGCACCAGGCGGTTGTCACTAGAGCCAGGACTCATAAAGCAAAGGAGCTGGCCTGTGCCAAGCAGTACCCGCAGGTGGCCAGGCTGCGCCCCCCACCCCGCTTCTCAGTCTCGCTGGTGTGGATTGGGCCAAAGCCCACCGCCAGAGATTGGCGCCACGTGGGGAGGGTCACAGCAGGGAGAGGGGCGCCCTGACCTGCCAGCCTTGATGATGATCATCTCGATGCCCAGCTGCTTGAATTCATCCCACAGAGCCTTCATCTCAAGCTTCACGCTCACACTGGCCACCTTTGCATTCTTTTTTACCAGCTCCTTGGCAGCAGCCAAGCAACTAGCCCTGGGTCCCTTGGGCTCAGCAGTGGTGCTGGTGGCGGCCCCTGCGGCCAGCACGGCATAGCGACTGGTCATTCCAGTCATTTCGCCATAATGGTCACTGGGCTATTTAAAAGCTTAAGCGACCATTCTGGCGGAACGATGACCAGTCACTATGATGTACACTGACCACCAGGGGGAAGACACTCAATGCAGGAGCTGCCCCCTGGTGGTCAGTGCACTCTCAGAGGGGGAGCGCTGCTCAGCCAGAAGCCAGACTCATGGCTGGCGAGTGCAGTGGTGGTGGCAGTAGCCTCTTCTGCCTCCATGGCAGTGCTAAGGCGCAGTGAGCCAAGCGGTAAGGATCAGCAAGCAGGTTGGTGGTAGGGAGCGAGATTGCAAGAGGCAGGTGGACATCCCCGAGGGGTCCTGGATTGCGAGAGGGTGCAGGCCAGGCTGAGGGAAACCCCCCTCCAGTACATGAATTTCATGCACTGGGCCTCTAGTCTATACTAATAAAAGGGTAATATAGCTAATTAGACGGGGTTGACTGGCCATCTTCCGGATGTCCAACATCCTTCTGGAAAAAGCCATGGTGGTGGGGGCAGAGGCAGAGGCAGTTAGGGGAGATCAGGCCAGCAGGGGATGGCTGTTGGGGGCAACCAGGCTGGCAGAGGAGGGCTGTTGGGGGCAAGATCAGGCCAGCAGAAAAGGGCCATTGGGGCCGAGATCAGGCCAGCATGGGAGGGCAGTTAGGCGTGATCAGGCAGGCAGGCAGAGTCAGTTAGGGGTGATCAGGCAGGCAAGTAGAGGCAGTTAAGGGCAATCAGGCAGGCAAGCAGGTGAGTGGTTAGGAGTCAGTGGTCCCAGATTGTGAGAGGGATGTCCAAATATCCTGGCAGTTGGACATCCCCCAAGGGATCCTCAATTGGAGAGGGTGCAGGCTGGCCTGAGGGAACCCCCCCTCCGTCCATGAATTTCATGCATCGGGCCACTAGTTGTTAATAATAAGGTATGCTCTCTGACTGGGAATAGTACACTCAATCTTTTGGTATATGATGAAACTCCAACCACGAGCTACACAGCCATGGCTATAAATTATTATTTTTAAAAGTCCACATTTTTAGAAGATTTCTTTAACAAATATTCTTTTTCTGTTCCAAACTTTTAGCTAGCAAATTACACTAAATTCATTTGTCCAAACTGCTTAGGTTTCTGTTGGCTGTGACAATTTCTAAGATATTTTTGGTTTGTTTTTGACAACTTTGATATTTTGAGGAGTAATGGTCAGATATTTTGTAGAATGTCTCCCCATTTGAATTTGTTTGATGTTTTTCTCATGACTAGAGATAGGGTTATAGATTTTGGGGAAGAATACCATAGAAGTAAAGTGCCATTCTCATCATATCATATGAAGGAATATAGTATTGACATGATTTATCACTGTTGATATTAACCTTAATCATCTGCCTCTGGCTGGAGTTGTGTTTATCAGGCTTCTCCATTAGTTGTCCTTCCCTTTCCATGCTGTCCCCTTTGGGAGGAAGTCACTGGGTGCAGCCCACACTCAGAGAGTAAGCAGTTATGCTCCACCTCCTTGAGAGTAAGCCTTTGTTATGGAGAATGCTGTGAGTGCATTTCACAATGATCTTTCTTCCCCTATCCTGCCAGAGCTACAAGAGAATCTTTCTCTGAGTTGAACCATTTGTATCTTGTAAAATTTCTGGAGATAAAACTCAAAATAGTATATACCTCCACCGACTAGTGTTCCCAGGAGTTTCTCACTCTAATGCTAGCCTACATTAATTCTCTAGAAATTCATCAAAATTAGCACTTAATTGTGCCTATCAGTTAATGGTTTCAGTGGCTTCTGCTCGAGATAAAATAATCTTGGCTAAGACCTGCTCCTGTCTCTCCAGACTTGAAGAAGACAATTTTCCTTTCAATCTCAGTTCCCTGATGGGTTCAAGAGAAGTTATTGATTTTCAATTTGTCTAGCTTTTTCTTATTTTTAGGATAAGGGTGTTGACTTCCAAGCACATATGTCTGAGCACAAACCAGAAGTCTCAATAATTCTTAATTAGACAGGATCTTTTAAAGTTGTGGTCAAGCTTAGGAAATAATGGCTTCACTCTCTTCGAATAATAGTATTTAATGCTAACTGCTCCCCTGCTGGCCTGATCACTCCCAACTGCTCTCCCCTGCCGGCCTGATTGCCCCTAACTGCCCTCACCTGCCAGCCTGGCCGTCCCCAATGGCTTTCCCCTGCCTGCTTGGTCACTCTCAACTGCCCTCCCCTGCTGGCCTGATCTCGCCCCTAACCGCCTCTGCCTCTGCCTCAGCCCCCACCATCATGGCTTTGTCTGGAAGGAAATCGGACATCGGAAGATGGTCGGTCAACCCGGTCTAATTAGCATATTACTCTTTTATTAGTATAGACTAGAGGCCTGGTGCACAAAAATTT
>NW_005369442.1:4232036-4233039 GCF_000412655.1 Myotis brandtii | reverse complement strand
CTGCCTGCCTGCCCGATTGCCCCTAACTGCCACTGCCTGCCTGCCTGATCGCCCCTAACTGCCTCTGCCTGCCTGCCTTATTGCCCCTAACTGCCCTCCCCTGCCGGCCTGATCTCGCCCCTAACTGCTCTCCCTGCCAGCCTTATCTCCCCTAACTGCCTCTGCCTGCCTGATCGCTCTTAACTCCCCTCCCCTGCTGGCCTGCTCTTGCCCCCAACTGCCCTCCCCTGCTGGCCTGATCACCCCAACTGCCTCTGTCTCAGCCCCCACCACCATGGCTTTGTCCAGCAGGAAGTCTGACATCTGGAAGATGGCTGGTCGAACTGGTCTAATTAGCATATTACCCTTTTATTAGTATAGATATAATATATAGGATAGGATTGCTTAAATGGGGGGGGGATCCTTTTTCAGCAGGAGGAGATGCTCTTGGCAGACAAAAATACATAATCTCTATATCTGGACTGATAGCTAGCCATATGCACTATGCTGCCAAATCGGTCATTAAAAAATTGAACAGCTTTCTTACACCTTACACCAAACAGCTGTTGCCCTTAAAACCCCTCCTCAGCCCCCACCTTAGGTTCTGCCTTTGCATTTCACCCATATTAGGTTCTGATTGGTCGGTTTCTATGCCAGTCAGTGTCAAAAGCTTCGCCTCCTAGGCAGCCATTTGCTCCTCACACTTCACCCAGATTTGGTTCTGATTAGTAGTTTTCTGTGCCAGTCAGCATCTTCAGGCCTATCTTTGGGCCTGATCTGCAGCCACCATGGCAACTGCTGATCAGGCCCCGCCTCTCTCTCTCTCTGGCCATGGCCAACAGCCATGGTGGCTGTGGATCAGGTCCTGCCTCTCTCTCTGGACCTCTCTCTGGACCTGATCCACAGCCACTGCAGCATCTGTGGATCAGGCCCAGCCTCTCTCTCCAGGCCTCTCTCCGGGCCTGATCCTCAGCCTCTGCCGCAGAGGCGAGGTCATTAGGTCTCCAGTCCGGCCCCAAGCCAG